>NC_061109.1:27242540-27352540 GCF_015104395.2 Macrobrachium nipponense | reverse complement strand
CTGGAGCTGTTTTTACCTTCAGATAGAAGCGAAGCGGCACAAAGAGTGCCATGGGAAATGAGGCCAATTTGACCTGCTGTCAAATAAATCATACACGCGCCTTCGACCCTTTAATGTCATCATAAATCAGTTTAGTGTCAAAATAAACCCAGCTTAGCTTCATTGCACTTAACGTACCCTTCATAGCCTTAAAATTTCCTTTCAAGACACTGTGAATAAAATAGTGTGACATCCAGACATTGATTGAATTCCCAGAGGATTCTCAGATTAGTGGCAGAAAAACTGCAGCATTCCCTTTGAGAACACCTGCATCACCGTTAATGAGTCTTTCAGACGACCCCCGGCGATTTTAGTCCCTTAAGCCTTTTGTTTAATTCCCTGTCCAATTCTATATAATTACCTTTGACGACCTCCAGCCATCATCAGCGCTTCACGCCATCCAAACTAGCTGGCCACCTGCATTCTGTCACAACACTCAGGAAAAGGGGTCAAGCCTCAATCTTCATACCTTCCTCCCGCTATTGTTAATTTCCCTAGCAGCACGATACCTTCACTAACGCCTCTGGGCCATTAAACTTTCGCAAATAGTAACCCTCCCCACTCTCAACCTCTTTCTCCTCAGCGACGCCACTTCCACTGATGTTCCTTTAGACTTTAGAGACTCTCGTTTCTGTTGAAATATTGTTATCTTACAGCTTTCCCTGGGGGATTTGAAGGGTCCTCCTTTGAAGAAACCATGGAAGTCGTCGATCGAAAACATCCAGGATGGATGGCAGCTGCAGACAGGGAGATAAGGGTCTAGGATCGCCCTTTTACAAACCAGTACAGGTGTACCAGAAGAAGGAGTAAAGTATGAAGACGGCTCTGCCTGTTGCTATCATCTTGACTTACCCTAGAATCCTACGAGGCCTTCCCTAATGAACTCAAACTCCAGACAAATAAAAAAAATCACCACCACAGCCAAAACCTCCTACTTTCCAGTCTAGTGTGATCAGCCAGTCCAGTCGCACCCTACTTGCTCCTTTCATTTGGTAGCAAGAAGATACCAGGATCCTCGGCCATCATGCTCACTGGCTCACACTACAAAACGTCAAGTCCACCGACATATCAGGTAATGTGACGAGAGAATTGTATTTTCAAGTTAAACCAGTGTTTGTAATTCCAACTCCCATTCCTAACCAACTTCCCCGTTCCCATTGTTATCTCTTCAAAACATCCTTTGAATTTGCTTTCCCAAAATACCCATTCCAGTGAAAACGTGACCCAGTGCAGTGACATAAATCTCTCTCTGCAGTGATACAATCATACTTTAATAGGTGATTCTAGCTGTGCTCTTGGGGTCAAGCTGTCATGTCAATTTTTCTTGAAACCTAATGCGGAATTTAATGAAGTTATGCTTTGATCTTGCGCCTGAAAAGTAAAGTAAATTCTATACAATATCCCTAGTCTCAGTCGCTGCACCTCTGAATATCTTGCAGTTGTACCGGCAGTGCTGTTGTGTCTACCTGTGTGTCATTCAACGGTAGAACAGAAACTACTGCAAACGCAGCATTCCATAAGTGATCACAGATGCTATCATTTGAGTGTTACTTTATCTCTAGCTGTTCTGTCTCAAACCCATCGAAGGAAACCCTGTTTTTACTCTTAAGTGTTAATTTTAGAACTAGTTCTAGTTATCTAAGTTATTACATCATACCTGATATCGCACCAGTTAGTATTTGTAACTCTGTTTAACATAGCCTACAGTGCATGGGCATGGTATTTTCTTTTGAACCAAACTTTCACATTGCTCAGTTAACTACTTTCTGTCCACTGTCACCCCTTTTCGTTGGTCCTAGGTAGTCAATGATTCTGTTATTCTGTTGCAAAGGCATCCAAATTGAGCCAAGTGACTGACTAGTCAATTAACTGAAATCTTAAAGTTGGACCCAACGAGATCACAGTTAACACCCAACAATATATACTTTTATATTTTTCAATGTTATGGCAATAATAACCCAAAGGGAATAATAGATGGTAAGTGCATCTATCCTGGCCTGGATTCAGAACCATCACCTAGGTTGTATCCACACACTGCCCAAAAAGACATTTCCATAATTCTCTAAGGCTGTCAGTTTTTCCCACGGTAAAGGAATTTAGATCTCTGTAGGTAGGTTATTTACATTGTGAAATTATCTCATGATTAATAAGTATGTATATATATATATATATATATAAATATAATATATATATATATATATATAATATATATATATATAATAATATATATGTATATATAATAAATATAATATATTATATATTATATTAATATATATATATGAATAGAACTTGATCACGAAGTATATAAAACGTGATGCTATGTATAAATAAAGGTTTTTGCCACGAAGGAAAAAATGAAAAAGCGAGATAGCCGAGTACTTTCGGTCTTGTTCCGAACAAGACCGAAAGTACTCGGCTATCTCGCTTTTTTCATTTTTTCCTTCGTGGCAAAAACCTTTATTTATACATAGCATCACGTTTTATATACTTCGTGATCAAGTTATTCATATATATATATATACATATATATATATATTATATATATCTATATATAGATATATATATATATCATATATATATAGATATATATATATATATATATATAGATATATATATATATATATAGATAGATATATAGGCTTAAAATTAAGGTAGATGCATATGACTTCATGATATATTTTTCCTGTTGCATTCACTTATGTGTATATATATATATATATATATAGATATATATATATATAGATATATATATAGATATATATATATATATATATTAGCTATATATAGATATATATATATTATATATCTATTATATATATATATATATATATATATATATATATCTATATATATATATATATATATATATATATATATATATATATATAATTTCAAGCCTACCACGGGAAAACAAGATGACAAGTTACCGGTAAACGTTATTATGTCCGTACTTTCCTAACTATGTAGTGAATTACATACCTGGCACTTAGTCGACTTGACGGGCCGCAGCAAGGTTGGAGAAAAAAGTCTAACACCTCAGGGAACCATTCTTAAAATAAAAAGTATGTAGAATTGAAGATATGAATATATATTTTAATAGTGTATAACTATATATAATCACTCCTGTATGTATATTCATGAGTTTTACATAAAAAGATGGAAGTAACAATAACACTTGTTAATAGTTGTTGTTATCATCTTTTCTTTTTTATATTAAAAAATAAAAATAAAAACATTGAAGGAAACAAAATATACTTATTAGTATGTTTCGCAAAACACCTTTTTAGTACTATGCCTCCAATTTTCATTTCAATTAATATAATAGACACTGTTTTAGGTTGTATTTACATTCTTGCCAGTGTCTTATCGACAAAAACAATAAATGCCAGATGTCTTATTGCGCTGAAAATTCAAAGGAAATAGTAAGATAAAAGGGATGTGTTGAAAAAAATAATAAAACAGAAAACAAAGAGCCAAGAAACAGACACAAAAGCATAATGGGAAAGTGAGCAGCACCTGGGGACCTTGCACCAAGTCCTCCATAACCACAGAGGGCGAAGGTCACTCCATCCGCATACTGATCCAGCTCTCCTTCAGCAAATGTTTTTTATGAGTATTTTTGGTCAAAATCACTGGCCAAACAACGCTCTACTTAAACAAAAGCATTGTGGGGATATTAATGAAAAGGAAGATGAAATAATAATGGTCCAGGTCCTAGGAGATCTGAGGATAAATGAAGTGGTTCCAGTTGTCCACTTTATTTCAGTGTCCCCAAATCGACGACAGTTACCCTGACAGATAGTTTCCTCCAGACAACTCTTAATCAAGCAGTATATCGAGGTTCCAAGAAAAGCAATTTTCATCAGACTTGTGGTTTCAGACTTTGAGATCAAACCTTTCAAACCGCACCGAAATATCCTATGGACACTAAAACGTTAGTAATTTACTCAGCCGAAAGGCGTACTGAAGGATGCATAATCAAAAGCCTTGAAATCTTATATTAGGACAACTTCCATGCCTTGGGAGCCGCGGCAATTTAATACTAACTTATGTAATGTTAAAACGAAACAAGTGAGCAGATGGTCAAGTTCGAGTCCGTATAGACAGAGTATAGCGTGATCCGCTGTCTGACAATACATCTAACACCAAGAGAAACATTTTTGTTTTTGTTAGAGCTGGCGATATAAGCACTGATTAATCATAAACCACTTATAACCTTCAAAATTAAAGGAAATACAAAGAAAAGAACAAACATTGCTCAGCACAACACAACTACCAAATTCCTTCTCATTAAGAACAGTCACAGGGATAAATTCGAAAAAGCACTCACACTACCACAGTAATATTACTCCAGTATGTGATAGATGCAAATAACAATTAAAAGTAACAATTACGTAAGCAGTGTGCCACATCAACAACAAATACACGACCAAATGAACTTATATTGAAAAATTAAGCAGTGGTAGAGAAGTAGTTCAAAGAAGTTAAGACAGAACCGTTGGCGCTTAAGGTAGTACTGATCTTCATAAAAAGACCCATTTAACATTCCTTTACAATGTCTGAGACCAGGTAATCAGTTTTACGGTGAGGGCTATGGAAACTTCGGTATGAGGTATCGTAGTGCCCCGGCAGAATATACGTATATGGCGAATATAACAGGAAAAATATATCATGAAGTCATATGCATCTACTTAAGATTTTTAAGCATTTATATATGTGCATGTGTGTGTGTGTGTGTGTGAATAAAGGAGAAGACGTCTTCATTTTCTCTAGAAGATATTTTTATATTTTGGGGATGCCACTGACCCCCTAGAAAATAAAGCAATATTTAACTGACAAAAAAAATCTGAACCATATGTCATTAATATCGTTACGTTTGTGAAACTTTAAGTCTTGAAAACTACCTGGATGTATCTTTTCGTTTAACGAAATAAATTGTCTGTGTTATGGGTACATCAGTTCCAGATTCCTGATGTGTTTAGCAGATACCTAATTCTGAAGGAAGGAGCAGCAAAAAAACTATAACAAAATATACATTTCTGCAGCATTGTAATTTTCAAGGTTAATTGTTTAAACGACATAAAAATTCAAATCATGCTGCCATTAAAAACGCCAAGCGTTCTACGTGCACTAAAAGTACCATCTACTCCCTGGCACTGGCATCTCAAAAACCTTTGAATTCAAGAAGAAAGGTCATTGTATTAATCTTATTAAGCAAATGAGCCAAACGGTACTTCTCTCTCTCTCTCTCTCTCTCTCTCTCTCTCTCTCTCTCTCTCTCTCTCTCATACACACTATCTGCCTGACACATAGGATACTGAAATTTCCGAGTATACGAGTATACTGTATTTGCATTAACGGACAATTTCATTAGCAACAAGAAGCTCTGGTCTGCACCATAGTAATTAACATCGTTTAGACTATAATAACGGTAGTACTTACAATAGGAGCCTCATTATTAATCATAATACCAAAGTAGTGACAAACACATGTTGATGATCACCATAACCAAATCAATTAATAATAATAATAATATAATAATAATAATAATAATAATAATAATAATAATAATAATAATAATAATAATAATAACGAAGAAACAAATCCAGTTATGGAAATGTACATATATAAAATTTAAAACTGCAAGGATAGCTTTCGGGAATCTGTTCGGTTCCCTTTATATATTTATGTACATGTACATATGTGTTGTTGTCAGCCTGGGTCAAGGCCCAGCAGTCTTCTGGTTTCCTTGAAAGTCGCTAATCTCCTCTTGTCGCTCTGATGGGAGCTTTGATATTAAAAAGCTAAGATTGACCCTTCTGACCTAGAGATTAGGTTTTCTGTCCAACAGACTGTTATTGACCACTCACTTACCGCAAGGGTTAATCTTAATCCCATTGACCATCAGCTCAGGATATCAGAGCGACAAGAGGGGATTAGCAACTCTCAAGGAAACCAGAACAGCCATCATAAAAACGACGGCTCAACCGGAAGTTCCAGAAGACTGCTGGGCTTGACCCAGGCTGACAAGCCACACATCTCTTGAAAAAGGGCCACAGATAGGGCCTGAAAGTACTCGTGCTGAGTAAAATAAAATGTAAATATTTATAAGTATACACGTTATACATAGTAATTTTGTGGGTTTCTTTTTCAATCTTCAGAAGAAACCTGAGAGAAGTTTTTGTTTGGTTCAATAATAATAATAATAATAATAATAATAATAATAATAATAATAATAATAATAATAATAATAATAATAATTAGGCACAATCCCAAGATCCCTGAAAAGGAATCTAGAAAAACTAGAGGCTGAAGTAGCTCCAGGACTCATGCAGAAGTGTGTGATCCTAGAAACGGCACTCATAGTAAGAAAAGTGATGGACTCCTAAGGAGGCAGGATGCAACCCGGAACCCCACACTATAAATACCACCCAGTCGAATTGGAGGACTGTGATAGAGCAAGAAAAAAAAAATAATAATAATAATAATAATGCTTACCTATAAAAGAAAGGTTATATACTAATAAAGATTCATAATTTTAGAAATACACAAAAAGTTCTCAAAAGTTCCCACTATTTCTTCCTCATTATTTTTATCTGCACACCGATTTATTATAATGTAGCAGGCTCGAACGGGTATCTATATCCAAATACCATAGGTTTAGAGAGGATATCTATATCCAAATACGATCTCTCACATGGCGCTCTTCAACTGGTCAGAGCAGAGAATGAAGTATTTACCGGCATGTCGACTACTGTGGAGAGTAGCTATGATGCAGAGAGAAAGAAGAGAATAAGAGAAGGACCAATATTTCGTTTTAAACAGACCATTATTACAAATATAATCTGAATGTGTACATGAGGTGTACGACTGTCGGATATATTTGCTTCATAAGTTAATAGATACGTCTTAACTTTGCCGGAGGAAAGGTGAAGAAATGGCACCACTGCTTAAGAAAGTGTACCCTGATGGACATGGCATATTATATGGCAGTATTTCATCCCCATTGTCTTCCACGAAGACTGAAAGAGCTCTGAAGTACCATGATGAGGTTCAAGTGCAAAGGAATTTCAAAGGAGAGGTCTGTATTGTTCATGTCACGTATATAAATTAATCATTCTCTACAAATTTAGTAAAGCGCCAAGTCGACTAAAATACTGAGTACTGTATATGCTTTATATATATATATATATATATATATATATATATATATATATATATATATATATATAATATATATATAATATATAATGAACGCAAGCAAACACATAAAGTAAATAAGTGGAAAATGAACACCACTGCGGGTATAACCTGTAATAGCAAAATCACTGTAAAGCTACAACAAAACATGGAGATGTTATAAATAAAATCTAGATCAAATCCATAAAGCACTGCACTTCTTCACGACGTTAGACACATTCGCTTGGGAGTGAGTAAGAAAATAAAATAAACAGAGCAACATTATTCGTGGTTTCTTTTTCTTATTTTTTGACTGTTAGACAAAAGGTTAAAACTAAAAAAGCGCAAATAATCAAACGAGAAATAAAGATGAATGAGCGAATTAAGTCAGGTATACAAATAAATTCAAAATAAACCAAAAGTCAAGTTAGGTTTTAATCATAAAATAATGATCATAAATAAGAGATGACAAAAACTAAAACTTGGGTAGAAATGATTCTTCCGAATAATATACATATAATCTAACCTATTGGCCGGAGCACCACCGACGGCATTGCAAGCGTTCATGTCGACGGATGAATAGAGATGAACGGACAATTTTCCAAACGCTACACAGACAACAGAGAGCCCCAAAGGACATCAATAAGGACGATATTTACATGTCTCCAATCAGTAGCAGATGAGTACCATCGCCTTCTCCCATAGGCACAACATCACGAACGGGCTAACCCATGGCCACCCTGCCCTCCTCCCTCTCAAAGCAGCTCTGCTTGCTTCTTCCGGCAGCAGCAGAAAGTAGAAAGAAATCCCCCGAAGCTCGAGGGCCAGGGACCGCTTGTCCTTCCGAAGGAAGGAAGGAAGGGGAGAAGGGTAGTCGACAGTGCCCAAAGACAGCTCTAACGAAGATGGGTATTCCTGCAGTATCCAAAAGTTCACTTCGAGATCTCGTGTTACAATTCACATCAATCTGAAAATGACATATATACAACTAGCAAGACTTCGATATCGACACTTGGCCTCTCGAGACCACCACACCACCACCACCACCTGGCTGACTACTGGGGCGTTTCAGTTGGTCAAACCCAACTGCCCCAGAAGACACATTGCACTTGCTAGCTCTACATCCCTATGTTTCTCGTTCTAGCTCCCCTCCGTCGCCTATTTCGATCTCCTTCTCCTCGCCTCAAACTGTCGATCACACTTGTTGCTGCTGCCTGCAGGGAAACACCACCACCCTCAGCTCACATGTCATCTTTCACTCAGATTCAAACCACTCATTTCAAGTCGCTATTCTTTCACCAACACGGTATAACACGACCCCCGAAGGAGACACATCACTAATCCACCGATACTTCATCAACCAGAAAAAAAAGGGAATCAATCAATTAACACGTGGCCCAAATTCATCGCATTAATATGACACTTTCGACTGGACGTTCAAGATGATACGTTCACATTCCCGAGATGAAAAGACAATCCGCCCATGGTTATGACACTGAAGGATTATCTCAATGAACACAAGACATCCATCTTATCCGACAGACAGGTCGTAAGCTCAGAAAAGTGGGTAAAGGCGTCGTACACTATCACACGTGCCCCCACAGGGAAGGGTGAGATGCCCACAGGGCACGTCAGGGGCTCTGCTCATGTCACGCTCGCACCTCTCCACTGCCTCACTTCACCCGCCACGCACAAAGGGACAGAAATAACCTGCCAACTGAGCTCCTCCTCCTCCTCCTCCTCCTCAACCGCCATGATACCCAGCTCCCGTACCTGCACTATACCCAAAGGTTTCCACACGCACGCACGTGCGCACACACACACACACTTACACATCCACTAACATAAGGAACAAGACCTTGATCACAATCTGCCTGACCTAAACGCCAGCTTAACGCATCCGTCAAAACCACACGTAACGGGTTGATATTCAGATCGACAACCCATGAAAGGGGCTTCAGATAGCCTCTCTTCCGTCCACATTTAATAGCGTCATGTACTAACAATAACAGCAGTAATAGTAATAATAATAATATAGAAATCTGGCACTCTTCCACAATTCCCCGAAAACAATTTTCACCTCGCTCAATATGTATTTGAACGACGGTTGTAAGTCAATTTTGGAATGTTGTGTTAATACAAACTACGTAGTGACCATAAAATCCAGTTGGCTGTTACTTTCTTTTTTCTGGTAAGAGCTTTTGTGGATTTGGCACAGAATTTTCTGACTTATATGGATTTTCAAAGAGATAATAACCATCGACTTATTTCCAGTCCTCTCATTTAGTATTTCAACATCAATTATATCTTGAAGCCATGTCAAACAGTTACATATAAAGTTTACTAAATTAGATCTTTTTTCATAAAGAACCTCAGATTCTAACATTCACCTAATCTTTCAGTATGAGCGGTAAGTGAACATTAATGTCTGAAAGACCGTATACGCTTTGCTGCTCAAGATAAAATACAAATGAATTCATTATCAAAATTTTATCTTACGTTTTCTATGATTTCTTGAAAAAAAATGACTAGCACCCAACTTTAGCTCCAAAATCAATCATTAAGGTTACATAAATATCATAATTCGCAGACCTAGGTCCTTGGAAAATAATTTACCGATATCCCATGAGTATTACTAATAGATGGGTCTGGTAATAAGGTCTAATTATCATGAAAATTTAATGATGACAGAAAAAGACAGACAAATGCAAAGGTGACCGTGATAGAAGTCATATATATATATATATATATATATATATATATATATATATATATATATATATACATATATATATTATATACATATATATATATATATATATATATATATATATATATATATATATATATATATAGATATATATATATATATATATATATATATATGTGTGTGTGTGTGTGTGTGTGTGTGTATGTGTGTGAGTGTGTGTTATTGACTTTTATTTCACGAATAACAAATATATATAAAACAAACCGAGTTCATGAACATAAGCAACGAAAAATGCCTTGAGATAATGGCAAAGTATCTTACACTATATCGTTTCACTTTCCTCATGGCCATATACTGTGTATTAATATATATATATATATATATATATATATATATATATATATATATATATATATATATATATAGTATATATATATATATATATATATATATAATAACATATATATACTATATATATATATATATATAGATATATATATATATATATGATAATGTATGTGTGTGAGCATGTGTCTGTGCCTGTGATAGAATAATTACATTTTCACTTCATACTGTGAAGTAGGTTCTCCAAAGGGCAACTTAAAAAACGAGATCAGGTAGCGACTACTCTTTTAAAGATAAGTAAGTAAACAAATAAAATCCGCTAATACGTATTCCTTCCTAAAATAACTGGCACTGTCTCAAGGTTAACAGCTCATCGCGTAAGGACACAGTCTGTAACAGTGATATTTTTCAATGAGGACTCGGTCACTGAATTAACATATTGAAACAAAAACTGAAACGATGTTTGTCTTTGAGCATAAACCACAACCATCATCAAACATCAAACATCAAAGTAATTTGAGACAAAAATGGTAACCTGAATCAGGCTAGATTATATAAATATAACCAACAATAGTTTTAATAAGAGCAATAAATTTTTCCAAAAGCCAAAATTCAATTAATTTTGTTTTTTTACTGCTCTAAATAGAGTGATGACCTTCCTGAAGTACCAGAGCAAGCACTATTACAAGTGTAAAAAAATAATTTCATGGAAATTGCTGTTCAAATGAATGAATTTGTCGCACCGCGAGTTTGACGTCTGTCTGTTCCTCGGACGCACAAGTGTCTTATATAATATAATATATATATATATATATATATATATATATATATATATATATATATATATATATATATATATATATATATATATATAGATATATATATATATATATGGTATAAACGTATGAAATCGTGACAGTTTCATCAGTGAAGAGCCTGAAAAATGCGTCAATATAAAAATGTGCTCGTTCCTTTGCTTGAAAATTAAACATCCTTGTGATTTACAACTCAATCTATCAGAGAAAAACTTCCTGTGACTGAGTTACAATGAAAGTGATACTAATAACCAAGTCGTGGTCGTTATATTCGAAGGATTCTAAAGAAAAGACAGTCATACCCACCTCATATCAATCACTTTATACAAGTGTTGGCTTTCATCTTATCACAAGACTTGGCTCCCCACTGAGTCAATCGGCTGCCGACATTCACAGCAGCTTATTCATACTCCGAATTGAACCCAAACAGAAGCTTGTACATAACAACCATTCACAAAACACTTCGGTGCTGAACTGAATTCTAACGCTGAAACTATATCATTTCAAGAATTCATAGAGAAATACGATGGCAGGAATACATTCTCAGAGAAATAAAGTTATACTTCAAGCCCCTTTTTTGACATTTAAGTTACTCTGGATGAAAAATTATTCTTTTGCTATTGCTTAAATATCACCAGTAATCGTTATATACTATCTGTACATGCCCCAAATTGCAGCATCGCAGAAAAGTGGAAATACTTTATTCTGAAATATATTCTGCTTACCCACCATACTTAAAAATTCCAAACGGCAATTGCTAGAAAAATTACATCTTTGCAAGCACTAAACCATTCATTCTCAAGGTATCCTCTAATAGGGGATGGTTCTAACGTAGAACATGGATACGATTAACGCGTTGATTACCCTAAATCACAAGTTAAAACATTTACGTAAAACAAGCTCAGCAACACATCTTGACGATATGTCTTGAGCTTCTTTCACTTGAATTTATAAACAACTTAAATTTTTTTCAAAATTCTCAAATAAGTTTCATAACAAACACAATCCACGTGTCCTCTGTGATGTCGTAAAGTGCACAACTCTTCCACTATCAGTGCCCACATTCTCTGACTTACGTACTTTTCCCTTACTTTTTCCATTCTTTGCATTCCGTTTCCTATCAATCCATCCATTCTCATAATCCCCATCCAATTCCTTTCCCCATTTCTTTACCCATTTCCATTTTACCCTCAATGCTACCCATCTCTCCATTAACTTTCCCCCATCAATGCCTCCATTCTCTCCATTACTTCCCCCATCAATGCCTCCATTCTCTCCATTACTTTCCCCCCATCAATGCCTCCATTCTCTCCATTACTTTCCCCCATCAATGCCTCCATTCTCTCCATTACTTTCCCCCCATCAATGCCTTCCATTTCTTCTCCATTACTTTTCCCCCATCAATGCCTCCATTCTCTCCATTACTTTCCCCCATCAATGCCTCATTCTCGGCCATTACTTTCTCCATCAATCCTCCATTCTCTCCCATTACTTCCCTCCATCAATGCCTCCATTCTCTCCATTACTTTACCCCATCAATGCCTCCATTCTCTCCATTACTTTCCTTTCCCCCATCAATGCCTCCACTCTCTCCATTAACTCCCCATCAATGCCTCCATTCTCTCCATTCTTTCCCCCATTACCTACCACCATCAATGCCTCCATCTCTCCATTACATTTCACCCCCATCAATGCCTCCATTCTCTCCATTACCTCCATCATGCCTCATCTATCAGTACTGTCCACATCAATGCCTCCATCTTCTCTCCATTACTTTCCTCCATCAATGCCTCCATCTCTCCATTACGTTCCTCCATCAATGCCTCCATTCTCTCCATTACTTTCCTCCATCCAAATGCCTCCATTCGCCTTATTACTTTCCTCCGTCAATGCCTCCATTCTCTCCATTACCTTTTCCCCTCCACAATTCCTCCATTTTTCCTCCATTACTTTCCTCCATCAATGCCTCCATCTCCATTACCTTTCCTCAATGTCAATGCTCCATTCTCTCCATTACTTTTCCCCCATCAATGCCTCCATTCTCTCCCTTACTTTCCCCTGATCAATGCCTCCATTCTCTCCATTACTTTTCCTCGCCATCAATGCCTCACCAATTAACTCAATCCAATTACTTTCCTCCATCAATGCCTCCCATTCTCTCCATTTACTTTTTTCCCTCATGAATGCCTCCATTCTCTCCATTACTTTCCTCCCATCAATGGCCTACCAATTCTCTCCATTTGACTTTTCCCTCCATCAATGCCTCCATTCTCTCCATTACTTTCCTTTTCCCCAATCAATGCCTCCATTCTCTCCATTATTTCATCCATCAATTGCCTCCCATTCTCTCCATTACTTTCCTCCATCAATGCCCTCCATTCTCTCCATTACTTTCCCCCATCAATGCCTCCATTCGCTCCATTACTTTCCCCCCATCAATGCCATCCATTCTCTCCATTTACTTTCCTCCTCAATGCCTCCATTCTCTCTATTACTTTCCCCATCACATTTGCCTCCATTATCCTCCAATTACGTTCCCCCATCCAATGGCCTTCATTTCGCCCATTACTTTCCCCCATCAATGCCTCCCCATTTCTCTTCCATTACTTTCCTTCCATCAATTGCCTCCATTCGCTCCATTAACTTTACCCCAAATCCAATTGCTCCATTCTTCTCCATTACTTTCCCCAATCCCCAATGCCTCTACTCTTCCCATTACTTTACCCCCATCAACTGCCTAATTCTCTCATTACTTTCCCCCATCAAATCGCCACTTTCAATTCTCTCCCTTTACCCTTTCCCCCATCAATGCCTCCATTCTCTCCATTACTTTCCCCCATCCAATGCTCCATTTCTCTCCCATTAACTTTCCTTTCCAATCCAATGCTCCATTCTCTCCATTACTTTCCTCCATCAATGCCTTCCATTCTTCACCATTACTTTCCCCATCCAATGCTTCCATTCTCTAAATTACTTTCCCTCAGGGCAATGCCTCCATTCTCCTCCATTACTTCCTCCCCCATCAATGCCTCCATTATCTACATTCTTCCTTCCAAGCAATAAATCATTCTTTTCTCCATTACTTTTCCTCCATCAATGCTCCATTCTCTCCATTAATTTCCCTCCATCCAAGCCTCCATTTCCTTCTCCATTACTTTCCTCCTCCAATGCCTCCAATTCTGTCTCCTTACTTTCCCATCCCGTCAATGCCTCCATTCTCCATTACCTTCCGCCATCCAAAGCCTTCCATTTTCTCCCATTACTGTCCTCCATCAATGCCTCCATTCTTCTCCATACTATCCTCCATTCCAATGCCTTCCATTCCTTTCCCATTACTTTCCTTTCCCCCATCAATGCCTCATCCTCTCCATACTTTCCCCCCATCAAGGCCTTCCATTATGTCCATTACTTTCCGCGTCCAATGCCCTCCATTCTCTCCATTACTTTCCCCCAATCAAGCCTCCCCATTCCTCCTCCATTACTTTCCCCCATCAATTGCCCCATTCTCCCCATTACTTTCCCCCATCCAATGCATCCATTTTCCATTTACTTTTCCCCCAATCAATGCCTCCATTCTCCTCCATTACGTCCCCAATCCAATGCCTTCCATCTCTTTCCAGTACTTTCCTCCATCAATGCTCGATTCTCTCCATTACTTTCCACCACCAATGCCTCCATCTCTCCATTACTTTCCCCATCCCAAATGCCACATTCTCTCCATTACTTTCCCCCAAATCAATGCCTCCATTCTCTCCATTACTTTCCCCCAATCAATGCCTCCATTCTCTCCATTAATTTCCTCCATCACTCAATGCCTCCATTCTCTCCATTTACTTTCCCCCATTTCCCCCAATGCCTCCAATTCCTCCTAAATTACTTTCCTCCATCCAATGCCTCCATTCTCTCCAATTACCTTTCCCCAATCAATGCCTCATTATCTCATTATTTCCTCCATCAATAAATCCATTCTCTCATTACTTTCCTCCACAATGCCTCCATTTCTCTCCATTACTTTCCCTTTCCCCCATCAATGCCTCCCATCCTTCCATTACTTTCCTCCATTCCATGCCTTTCCCCCATCTCTCCATAACTTTCCTCGGTCAATTGCTCCATTCTCTCCATTACCTTCCTTCCATTCCAATGCCTTCCCATTTTCCTCCATTATTTCCTACACAATTGCCTCCATTTCTCTCCATTACTATTTCCTCCATCAATTGCATCATTCTCTCCATTTACTTTACCAATCCATCCAATTTGCCTCCATTCTCTCCCATTACTTTCCCCCATTTCCCAAATGCCTCCATTTCTCTCCATTACTTTCCGCCGTCAATGCCTCCATTCTCTCCATTACTTCCCCCATCAATGCCTCCATTCCTCTCCATTACTTTCCCCCATCAATGCCTCCTTTCTCCATTACTTTCCCCCCATCCAATGCACCATTCTCCTCCCATTACTTTCCCCAATCAATGCCTCCATTCTCTTCCATTACTTTCCCCCATCCAATTGCACCTTTCCCCCATTCTAATCAGACTTTCCTCCATTCAATGCCTCCGATGCTCTCCATTATCTTTTCCCCATCAATTGCCTCCATTTTCTCCCCATTACTTTCCCCATCAATGCTTCCACTCTCCATTCCTTCCTCCATCCAATCCACCATTCCTCTCCATTACTTTCCTTTCCCCCATCAATGGCCTCCAATTTTCTCTCCATTCACTTTTCCCCATCAATGACTCCATTCTCTCCATTTACTTTCCCCCATTCAATGCCTCCATTCTCTCCATTACTTTCCCATCCAATTTGCCTCCATTCCTCCATTAACTTGTTTCCCCCATCAATGCTCCATTCTCTCCATTGCTTTACCCATCCAATGCCTTCCATTCTCCCATTTACCTTCCCCCATCAATGCCTCCATTCTCTCCATTATTTTCCTTTTCCCCATCAATGGCCTCTATTCTCCTCCATTAACTTTTCCCCCCAATCATTTGCCATTCCATTCTTTCCTCCATTACTTTCCCCATCAATGCCTCCATTCTCCTCCATTACTTTCCCCCATCCAATGCCTTCCATTCTCTCCATTTACCTTTCCCTTCAATCAATGCCCTCCCATCTCTTCCATTACTTTCCTCCATAATGCCTCCATTCTCTTTCCCCCCATTACTTTCCCCCAATCAAGCCTTTCATTCTCTACATTATTTCCCCCCATTAATTCCTCCTTCTCTCCATTATTTTCCCCCATGAATGCCTCCATTCTCTCCAATACTTTCGCCCATCAATGCCTCCATTCTCTCCATTACTTTCCCCCATCAATGCCTCCATTCTCTCCATTACTTTCCCCCATCAATGCCTCCATTCTCTCCATTACTTTCCTCCATCAATGCCTCCATTCTCTCCATTACTTTCCCCCCCATTAATGCCTCCATTCTCTCCATTACTTTCCCCCATTAATGCCTCCATTCTCTCCATTACTTTACCCAATCAATGCCTCCTTTCTCTCCATTGCTTTCCCCCATCAATGCCTCCTTTCTCTACATTACTTTACCCAATCAATGCCTCCATTCTCTCCATTACTTTCCTCCATCAATGCCTCCATTCTCTCCATTACTTTCCTCCATCAATGCCTCCATTCTCTCCATTACTTTCCCCCCATCAATGCCTCCATTCTCTCCATTACTTTCCCCCATCAATGCCTCCATTCTCTCCATTACTTTCCCCCATCAATGCCTCCATTCTCTCCATTACTTTCCCCCATCAATGCCTCCATTCTCTCCATTACTTTCCTCCATCAATGCCCCCATTCTCTCCATTACTTTCCCCCCCATCAATGCCTACATTTTCTCCATTACTTTCCTCCATCAATGCCTCCATTCTCTCCATTACTTTCCTCCATCAATGCCTCCATTCTCTCCATTACTTTACCCCATCAATGACTCCATTCTCTCCATTACTTTTCCCCCATCAATGCCTCCATTCTCTCCATTACTCTTCCCCCATCAATGCCTCCATTCTCTCCATTACATTACCCCATCAAAATTGAACACGAATTATCTCCATTACTTTTTTTTTTCCCACGCAATCAATGCCCTCCCATTCCCCAAACTGCCTCCATTACTTTCCCCCATTCAATGAACTTCCATTATCTTCCCACACTACCTTCCCCCATTCCATGCCTCCATTCCCTCCTTCCATTTAACCTTTTTGCCCCATCAATGGCCTCCATTTCTCTCCCATTTTTTTCCCCATCAATGACTCCCATTTCTCCTATTACTTTTCCCCCCCATCAATGCCTCCATTCGCCTCCATTAACTTTTTTTTTCCACATCATGAAACTCCCCCATTAATCTTCCATTAATTTTCCCCCCCATCAAATGCCCTCCATAAATTTCTCCCATTACTTTCCCCCCCAATCAATGACTCCCATTAATCTTCATTTTACTTTCCCCCCCCATCATTAACCTCCATTATCCCTCCATTACTTTTTTTCCCAATCAATGTCCCCCCCCTCCCATTCCCTCCCATGTTACTTTTTCCCCAAATTCAATGACTCCATATCTCCATTTTACTTTCCCCCCCCCATTAATCCCTCCATTCTCTCCCATTTTTTACTTGTTCCCGCATCCAAATACCTCCCATTCTTCTTCCATTACTTTTTACCCATCAATTGAACTCCAATTCTTCTCCATTAAACTTTCCGCAATCAATGCCGCCATTCTATCCATTCACTTTCCCCCAATTTCCCCCCAATGGCCACCAATTCGTCCTCCTTACTTCTCCAATCAAGGCCTTTCCATTCTCTTTCCCCATTATTTCCCCCAATCATGCCTCCATTCTCTCCATTACTTTCTCCCCCCATCAATGCCTCCCTTATTTCTCCAAATTTCTTTTCCCCCATCAATGCCTCCATTATCTCATTACTTTTCCAATCCATCAATGCCTCCATTCTTCTTCCATTACTTTTCCCCAATCAATACCTCCTTTATTTTCTATTACATTAATTTCCCCATCAATGCATCCATTTTCCTTTCTCGCCATTACTTTCCCCCATCAATGCCTCCATTTTCTCTACCATTACTTTACCCCAATCATAATGCCATCCATTCTCACTATTTAACTTTGCCTTTCCCCAATCAAATGCCTCCCATTCCTTTCTTGCCATTACTTTACCCCAATCAATGCTCCATTCTTCTCCTTACTTTTCCCCCTCATTGCCACCATTTACACCCCCCAATCAATTGCCTCCATTCCTCTCCATTAACTTTACCCCCAATCAAATGCCTCCGTATTCTCTCCATTACTTTCCACCCAATCAATGACCTACCATTCCTCTCCATTTACTTTCCATCCATCAATGCCTCCCCCATTCACTCCATTACTTTTCCCCCCATCAATGCCTCCATCATTTTCTCCATTGACTATTTTCCACCATCCAAATGCCTACCATTCTCTCCATTACTTTCCAACCATCAATGCCTCCATTCTCTACCACTTACTTTTCCCACCCCCATCAATGCCTCCATTCTCTACCATTACTTTCCAGCCATCAATGCCTCCCCCATTCTCATCCATTTACTTTACCCCCCATCAATGCCTACATTTTGTCCATTACTTTCCTCCATCAATGCCTCCATTCTCTCCATTACTTTCCCCCATCTATGCCTCCATTCTCTCCATTACTTTACCCCATCAATGACTCCATTCTCTCCATTACCTTTCCCCCATCAATGCCTTCATTCTCTACATTACTTTTCCGCCATCAATGCCTCCATTCTCTCCATTACTTTCCCCCATCAATGCCTACATTGTCTCCTTTACTTTCCCACATCAATGCCACCATTCTCTCCATTACTTTCCCCCCATCAATGCCTCCATTCTCTCCATTACTTTACCCCATCAATGACACGATTATCTCCAATACTTTCCCCCATCAATGCCTCCATTCTCTCCATTACTTACTCCCATCAATGACTCCATTATCTCCACTACTTTCGCCCATCAATGCCTCCATTCTCTCCATTACTTTGCCCCATCAATGCCTCCATTCTCTCCATTATTTTCCCCCATCAATGACTCCATTATCTTAATTACTTTCCCCCATCATGCCTCCCCATGCTCCATTACTTTCTCCGTCAAATGCCTCCATTTCTCTCCATTATTCTTTCCTCCATCAATGCCTCCATTCTCTCCATTACTTTCCTCCGTCAATGCCTCCATTCTCTCCATTACTTTCCCCCATCAATGCCTCCATTCTCTCCATTACTTTCCCCCATCAATGCCTCCATTCTCTCCATTACTTTCCCCCATCAATGCCTCCATTCTCTCCATTACTTTCCTCCATCAATGCCTCCAATCTCTCCAATACTTTCCTCCATCAATGCCTCCATTCTCTCCATTACTTTCCCCCATCAATGCCTCCATTCTCTCCATTACTTTCCTCCATCCATGCTCTCCATTACTTTCCTCCATCAATGCCTCCATTCTCTCCATTACTTTCCCCCATCAATGCCTCCATTCTCTCCATTACTTTCCCCCATCAATGCCTCCATTCTCTCCATTACTTTCCCCCATCAATGCCTCCATTCTCTCCATTACTTTACCCCATCATGCTTCCATTCTCTCCATTACTTTCCCCATCAATGGCCTCCATTCTCTCCATTACTTTTCCCCAAATCAATGCCTCCATTCTCCATTACTTTCCCCATCCATCAAGCTCCAGTCTCTCCATACTTCCACCCCCATCAATGCCTCCATTCTCTCCATTACTTTCCCCCATCAATGCCTCCATTCTCTCCATTACTTTCCTCCATCAATGCCTCCATTCTCTCCATTACTTTCCTCCATCAATGCCTCCATTCTCTCCATTACTTTTCCCCCATCAATGCCATCCATTCTCTCCATTATTCCTCCTCATCAATGCCTCCAATTCTCTCCATTACTTTCCCCCATCAATGCCTCCATTCTCTCCATTACTTTCCCATCAATGCCTCATTTCTCTCATTTACTTTCCCCCATCAATACCTCCATTTTTCTCCATTTTACTTTCCCCCATCCAAGCCTCCATTCTCTCCATTACTTTTCCCCCATCAATGCCCTCCATTATCTCCATACTTCCACCCCCATCAATGGCCTCCATTCTCTCCATTATTTTATTTTCCCCATCAATGCCTCCATTCTCTCCATTACTTTTCCCCATCAATACCTCCATTCTCTCCATTACTTTCCCCCATCAATGCCTCCATTCTCTCCATTACTTTCCTCCATCAATGTCTCCATTCTCTCCATTACTTTCCCCCATCAATGCCTCCATTCTCTACATTAATTTCCCCCATCAATGCCTCCATTCTCTACATTTATTTTCCCCCATCAATGCCTCCATTCTCTCCATTATTTTCCCCCATCAATGCCTCCATTATCTCCAATACTTTCCCCCATCAATGCCTCCATTCTCTCCATTACTTTCCCCCATCAATGCCTCCATTCTCTCCATTACTTTCCCCCATCAATGCCTCCATTCTCTCCATTACTTTCCTCCATCAATGCCTCCATTCTCTCCATTACTTTCCCCCATCAATGCCTCCATTATCTCCATTACTTCCCCCATCAATGCCTCCATTCTCTCCATTACTTTCCCCCATCAATGCCTCCATTCTCTCCATTACTTTACCCAATCAATGCCTCCATTCTCTCCATTACTTTCCTCTATCAATGCCTCCATTCTCTCCATTACTTTCCCCCATCAATGCCTCCATTCTCTCCATTACTTTCCCCATCAATGCCTCCATTCTCTCCATTACTTTCCCCCCATTCAATACCATCCTCTCCATTACTTTACCCATCAATGCCTCCATTCTCTCCATTACTTTCCCTCATCAATGCCTCCATTCTCTCCAGTACTTTCCCCCATCAATGCCTCCATTCTCTCCATTACTTTACCCAATCAATGCCTCCATTCTCTCCATTACTTTCCTCCATCAATACCTCCATTCTCCCCATTACTTTCCTCCATCAATGCCTCCATTCTCTCCATTACTTTCCTCCATCAATGCCTCCATTCTCTCCATTACTTTCCTCCATCAATGCCTCCATTCTCTCCATTACTTTCCTCCATCAATGCCTCCATTCTCTCCATTACTTTCCCCCATCAATGCCTCCATTCTCTCCATTACTTTCCTCCATCAATGCCTCCATTCTCTCCATTACTTTCCCTCATCAATGCCTCCATTCTCTCCATTACTTTCCCCCATCAATGCCTCCATTCTCTCCATTACTTTCCTCCATCAATGCCTCCATTCTCTCCATTACTTTCCTCCATCAATGCCTCCATTCTCTCCATTACTTTCCTCCATCAATGCCTCCATTCTCTCCATTACTTTCCCCCATCAATGCCTCCATTCTCTCCATTACTTTCCCCCATCAATGCCTCCATTCTCTCCATTACTTTTCCACAATCAATGCCTCCATTCTCTCCATTACTTTCCCCATCAATGCCTCCATTCTCTCCATTACTTTCCCCAATCAATGCCTCCATTCTCTCCATTACTTTTTCTCCCAATCAATGCCTCCATTCTCTCCATTACTTTTCCTCATCAATGCCTCCATTCTCTCCATTACTTTCCCCCATCAATGCCTCCATTCTCTCCATTACTTTCCCCCATCAATGCCTCCTTTCTCTACATTACTTTACCCAATCAATGCCTCCATTCTCTCCATTACTTTACCCAATCAATGCCTCCATTCTCTCCATTACTTTACCCAATCAATGCCTCCATTCTCTCCATTACTTTCCTCTGTCAATGCCTCCATTCTCTCCATTACTTCCCCCCATCAATGCCTCCATTCTCTCCATTACTTTCCCCCATCAATGCCTCCATTCTCTCCATTACTTTCCCCCCATCAATGCCTCCATTCTCTCCATTACTTTCTCCATTAATGCCCCCATTATCTCCATACTTTTCCCCCACCCCCCCATCAATGCCTACATTTCTCTCCATTACTTTCCTCCATCAATGCCTCCATTCTCTCCATTACGTTCCTCCATCAATGCCTCCATTCTTCCTCCCATTTACTTTTACCCCATCCCAACTGACTCCATTCTCTCCATTACCTTTCCCCCATCAATGCCTCCATTCTCTACATTACATTTCCGCCATCAATGCCTCCATTCTCTCCATTACTTTCCCCCATCAATGCCTACATTGTCTCCATTACTTTCCCACATCAATGCCACCATTCTCTCCATTACTTTCCCACCATCAATTCCTCCATTCTCTCCATTACTTTACCCCATCAATGCCCCCACGATATCTCCATTTACTTTTCCCCTTTCGCCTCCATCCCACATGGCCTCCATTCTCTCCATTTACTTTTTCCCCCATCAATGACTCCATTATCTCCACCTACTTCCACCATCAATGCAATCCTTCTCCTCCATTAACTTTGCCCAATCAAATGCCCATTTCTCGTCCATTTATTTTTCCCCCATCAATGAACCTCCATTATCTTAAATTACTTTTCCCCCATCAATGCCTCCATTTCTCTCCATTACTTTCCTCCGTCAATGCCTCCATTCTCTCCATTACTTTCCCCCATCAATGCCTCCATTCTCTCCATTACTTTCCTCCGTCAATGCCTCCATTCTCTCCATTACTTTCCTCCATCAATGCCTCCATTCTCTCCATTACTTTCCCCACTCCGTCAATGCCTCCATTCTCCCTCCCATTACTTTCCACCATCAATGCCTCCACCATTTCTCTCCATTACTTTCCTTCCGTCAATGCTTTATCCATTCTCCTCCATTACTTTCCCCCATCAATGCCTCCATTCTCTCCATTACTTTCCACCCTCCATTTCAATGCCTCCATTCTCTCCATTACTTTCCCCCAATCAAATGCCTCCATTCTCTCATTACTTTTCCATCCTATCAAATGTCTCCATTCTCTCATCCATTACTTTCCTCCATCAATGCCTCCATTCCTCTCAACCATTACTTTCCTCCATCAATGCCTCCATTCTCTCCATTACTTCCTCCATCAATGCCTCTTCTCTCGCCATTACTTTCCTCCATCAATATGCCTCCATTTCTCTCCAATTGCTTCTTCCTCCATCAATGCCTCCATTCTCTCATTATTTCCTTTCCCCCCATCAATGCCTCCATTTCTCCTCCTATTACTTTTCCACCCCATCAAGGCCTCCATTCTCTCCATACTTTCCCCCATCAATGCCTCCATTCTCTCCATTACTTTCCCCAATCAATGCCTCCATTCTCTCCATTACTTTCCCCCATCAATGCCTCCATTCTCTCCATTACTTTCCCCAATCAATGCCTCCATTCTCTCCATTACTTTTCCTCCATCAATGCCTCCATTCTATCCAATTACTTATTTCCTCCCCCATCAATGCCTCCATTCCTCTCCATTACTTTCCCCCATCAAGTGCCTCATTCTCTCCATCACTTTCCCTTTCCCCCCATTAATGCCTCCATTCTCTCCATTACTTTCCTCCATCAATGCCTCCATTCTCTCCATTACTTTCCCCCATCAATGCCTCCATTCTCTCCATTACTTTCCCCCATCAATGCCTCCATTATCTCCATTACTTTCCTCCATTCTTTCCATTACTTTCCCCCATCAATGCCTCCATTCTCTCAATTATGTTCCCCCATCAATGCCTCCATTCTCTCCATTACTTTCCCCCATCAATGCCTCCATTCTCTCCATTGCTTTCCTCCATATTTTCCCCCATGACCTCCATTCTCTACCATTGTTGCTTTCTTACCACCCCTTCATTCAATGAAACCTCCGTCGATCTGCATTTAGTAATTTTCCCTATCAACAATGGCCTTGCATTTCTTACTTTCACCAACTTTGTAACCCCATTCCAAATGCCCTCCATTCCCCCGCAATTAATGCCTTCCCCATCCAATTGATTTCCCTTCTCACCATTTTTACTTTTTTTTCCCCCATTTCAATGCTCCATTCCCCTTCCGCAATGACTCTTCACAAGACTCCATTCTCTCCATTACCTTCACCCATCAATGCTCAATTCTCTCCATTACTTTACCCCATCAATGCCTCCATTCTCTCCATTACTTTCCCCCATCAATGAATCCACTCTCCTCCATCACTTTACCCCATCAATGCCTCCATTCTCTCCATTACTTTATTATTCAATGACTCCATTCTCTCCATTACTTTCCCCCATCAATGCCTCCATTCTCTCCATTACTTTCCCCCATCAATGCCTCCATTCTCTCCATTACTTTCCCCCATCAATGCCTCCATTCTCTCCATTACTTTCCCCCATCAATGCCTCCATTCTCTCCATTACTTTCCCCCATCAATGCCTCCATTCTTTCAATTATGTTCCCCCATCAATGCCTCCATTCTCTCCATTACTTTCCCCCCATCAATGCCTCCCCATTCTTCTCCATTGCTTTCCTCCATCAAATGACTACCATTCTCCTCCATTACCTTTCAACCCCCATCAAATGGCCTCCATTCTCTCCATTACTTTTCACCCCCATCAAATGCCTCCATTTCTCTCCAGTTACTTTGCCACCCCCACCAATGCCCTCCATTCTCCTCGCCCATAACTTGACCTCCATCAATACCTCCATTCTTCCTCCATTGCTTTCCCTCCATCAATCCCTCATTCTCTCCATTGCTTTCCTCCAATCAATGCCTCCATTCTCTTCCATTGCTTTCCTCCATCACTGCCTACCATTCACTCCCTTGCCTTTCCGCCATCAATGCCATCCATTCCCTCCATTGCCTTTCCGTCCCCAGCCACTGCCTCCATTCTTCCTCCATGACCTTTCCTCCATCACTGCCTTCCCCATTCTCTCCATGGCTTTCCCCCATCCACAATGACCTCCATTCTTCTCCATTACTTTCCCACCTCCCAATGCTCCACCCCATTCTTTCTCCATTACTTTGCCCCATCAATGACTCCATTTTCTCCATTACTTTACCCCCATCAAATGGACTCATTCTCTCCTATTAGGTTTCCCCCCATCAATGCCTCCATTCTCTCCATTACTTTCCCACTATCAATGTCTCCAGTGTCCACATTACTTTTCTCCTACCAATGTCTCCATTTTATGCATTATTTTCCTCATGTCAATGCTTCCATTCTTTGTATTATTTTCCCCTTACCAATGCGTCCATTTTCTGGGTTACGTTTCCCCTATCAATGACTCCATTTCTGCATTAATTTTCCCGTATCAATGACTCCATTCTCTGCATTAATTTTCCCTTATCAATGACTCCATTCTCTACATTTGCGTTTTCCCCTTATCAAATGACGTGCCGTATCTGAATATTTGTTAATCGTATTCAATGCAAATGTCATTCTATTTATTAAGGTTTCTCCCTTATCATTAATGCCTCATTCTCCCTAACACTTGCTTTTTCCCCCTATCAGTGACTCCGTTTATTCTGCATAAGATTTTCCCCCTATCAATGCCCCGTCTTTCTTATTCTATTTATTAATTTATCCCTATCAGTGCCTTCATTCTCTTACATTGCTTTCCCCCCTATCATGACGTCCGTTAAACTGCAATTAATTTTCCCCTATCAATGCCTTCATTCTATTTATTAATTTCTCCCTATCAGTGCCTCCATTCTCTACATTGCTTTTCCCCCTATCAATGACTCCGTTATCTGTATTAATTTTCCCCTATCAATGCCTTCATTCTATTTATTAATTTCTCCCTATCAATGCCTCCATTCTCTACATTACTTTTCCCTCAACAATGCCTCCATTCTCTGCAACACATTTCCCCTAACCATGCCCTATCCTCTGCATTACCTTTCCCCTATCAATGCCTACATTCTCGGCATTACTTATCCCATATCAATGCCTCCATTCTAGGCATTACATTCCCCCTATGAATGCTTCCATTGACGGCATTACTTTTCCCTTATCAATGCCTCGATTCTCTGCATTACTTTCCCCTATCAATGCCTCCATTCTCTGCATTACTTTTTCCCTATCAATTCCTCGATTTGTGCACAGTTTTCCGCCGTGTCGAAAATGATGACAATTGTTGTAGGTCCACAATGATATAGCATGGTCTTTAATGTATATTAACAGCTTTCGAACCTTGTGCTAGGTTCATCTTCAGTCAAGTGAACATTATAACTTTAAAACTTCGTCGAAGTAAACTTCTGAACAGGACAATTACACAACGAAGAAAAACAAATGAAGGAAGCGCTCAACAGCCCAACTAAGTAATTCCGTTGTTGATGAATTTCTGTTTGCTGTTCTGCTGGAACGTCTTGTGGGGTGTGATGATTTTGTTTGTTTGTATGGTGTTTTTATGTTGCATAGAACCAGTGGTTAATCAGCAGCAGGACCAACGGCTTTACGAACCACGTCGAGAGTAAACGTTTATCACCAGAAATACACATCTCTAACCCTACAGTGGGCTGTGATGATGCTGCATGGTGTTCCCCTGGTGGCGCGGCTGCAACATGGATAGACGTCAGGTCCCTTGTGCTGTATCCTGTCAGAGGGAGGAGAGTGGAAGAGGGGCAACAACAGGCAGAGGAAACACAGAGCTTGTCTTAAAATTAAAATTCTTAACAAAGTTTTTAAGAATGCTCAAATTAACTAAGTTTATGGTGGCGCCTTCAGTCTTCTTGTTTGGACATTGTTATTTTTAAAAATTATGTTGGATCCATCCCAATTCAGTCTATGGTTGTTGTTGCATTATTGGGCTGTTGACGCTTCCTTCATTTGCGCTCTTCGTTGTGGAATTGTCCTGTTCAGAAGTTTACTTCGACGAAGTTTTAAAGTTATAATGTTCACTTAACTGTAGATGAACCTACCAAAAGGTTCGAAAGCTTTTAATATACATTAAAGACCATATACTCACATGCTGTATCATTGTGGACTTTCAATCAACGCATCGATTCCTTGCATTACTTTTCTGCTATCAATGCTTCCATTCTCTGCATTACTTTCCCGCATCACTGTATCCAGTCTCTGCATTACTTTTCCCTTATTAACGCCTCAAAACTGCATTACTGTCCCACTATCAATTTCTCCATGCTCTACATTACCTATCTCTTATCAATGTCTCCATTCTATGCATTATTTTCCCCCTATTCATGCCTCCATTCTCCACATTACTTTTCCCTTATCAGTGCCTCAAGTCTCTATATTACTTTTCATTATCAATGCCTCCATTCTCTACATTACTTTTCAATGCCTCCGTTCTTTGAATTATATTTCCCTATCATTGACTCCGTTCGCTGCACTACTTTTCCCCTATCATTGCCTCCATTCCCTTCATTACTTTTCCCCTATTAATGCCTCCATTCTCTCATTACTTTACCCTTATCATTGAATCTATTTGCTGCATTACCTTTCCCTTATCAATGCCTCCATTCTTTGCATTACTTTTTCCTTATCAATGCTTCAATACGCTGCATTACGTTTCCCCTATCATTGACTCCATTCACTTCATTAATCTTCCCCTATCAGTGCCTCCATTCACTGCATTACTTTTCCGCTATCAAATGTCGCCATTCTCTCTATTAATCTTCGCCTATCAATGCCGCCATCCTCTGCTTTACTTTTCCCAATGAATGTCTCTAATCTCTGCCTTACCTCTTCCTTTCCAATGCCTCATTCTCTGACTTATCAATGCCTTCTGTCTGTGCATTACTAACTTTTCACTACCAATGCCTCTAATTTCTGCATTACACTTCCCCTATCAACTCCTCCATTTGCTGCATTACTTTTCCCCAATCATTATCGCCATTCTCTACCTTACTTGTCCCCTATCAGTCACTCCAACCTCTGTTTCACTTTTTCCTTAACACTGCCTCTGCTTTCTCCTTTAATTTTTCCCGGTCAATGCCTACCTTCTCTCATTTTTTTTACTCCTATCAAAGCTCCCACTCTGCCTTAGTTCTTTCTACCATTGCTTCCATTCTCTGCGTTACTTTTCCCCTATCAATGCCTCCAATTTCTGCCTTACTTGTTCCCTATAATGACTCCACTCTCTCCGTAACTTCTCCTTAGCAATGCCTCCATCCACTGCCTTACTTCTTCCTTATCATTCTTCTTTTCTCTGCCTTAGCTCCTTCAATCATTGACTCTAATCTCTGTCTTACTTTCCCCCTAATAGTTCCTCATTCTCCTACCATCCAATTTCCAGATAAACTAGGCAAAATGAAAATCCATAGTTTTTTTACTAGCGATACTTTAGTTTTCTGTGAAAAAAAAAAAAATCGTGCAGGCTTTGTATGCCCCACTGTCTGTCCACACTTTATTCTATCAAAAAAAAAAAAAAAAAAAAAAAAAAAAAAAAAAAAAAAAAAAAAAAAAAACTAACGAGGCTAGAGGGCTACAAATTCGTATTTTAATCATCCACCCTCCAATCATCAAACATACCAAATTGCAACCCTCTTATCTCAGTTGTTTTTTTTTTTTTTATTTGTTTAAATTTAGTCATTTATTGTCATTCTGGCAGCACTTTCCGGAGGCATGGGACGCACCTACACTCTACCGTATCTAGTGAGCAACTGAAACAGCTACCATCATATCTGATTATTTATACAGCATTATACGTTGTACAGAAAACTCGATTGTGCCGACGTTTCTTCAGCGCATTTTTCTCTAAAGTAAAAACGAAAAATGACACAGTGCACGGCTTTCAAAAGCTAACTTGGCAGGCTCTCTAGAGATTTCCCAGCTGGTACTATCCTTAAAATTCTTTATATCCCATCCACTTCCTACACCTCTGTATCGTTAACCCTAGACCATTTTCAATTTGATTTTCAGGAAATTATTACAGATTTATTTTATAATTATAACTTATCATAACTTCAGTCTGAACCTTATACAAAATTGTTTTCTATTTCAATTTTTCTGAAGACATTTAATAGGATATACTGTTAACCCTCCTGTTTTGGCTATTATGACCCTCAATTGACTCCTACTACAATACTATAAAAAACATATTCTAATAAACATCTCATAGCATCTCCCTTTCCCAAAGTATACTTATGAACATTCCTTTTTAGAAATAATACTGTATCTCGACAAATTAAAAGACTTTCTGACCATAAATACACAAGACTTCCCATTTTCATTCCTTTTACTGACTCCAAGACTTTAGATTCTCTTCATGTTCACATAAAATTGCATTAACTTCGCATATCATAACCATTCTCTTTTCCTCTCAAATCCAAGCCGATCCTCAGGCTCTTCATATAATTTTTCTTTTTCATGGTCCCTCACTTTCAAGCCTACTACGCTTGGGTTCAGCATGACAATTTCAGAACTGAAACATTTGCATTTTGTCTACCCACCCAAAGTTTTCTTATCGTAGCCTGAAGAACATCCATCTCAACTCATCTGCTGGCTATATCAAACAATTAATGCCATTCCCTGTCCTTTACAACATTCCATTTTCAGTTTTTACTAAATGTATGTATGTATGTATGTATATATATATATATATATATACATATACATATATAACATACATACTCACATATATGTGCAAGCACGAGTGTACTTGAGCATACACAAATACATTCACATATACACATAAAATGTATAAGTCAAATGTATACAGAAATTATGTATGATAAATTCGTAAAGTAACTAAGTCTATGGGTATAACCAGCCCCATTTCACAGGCAGAACCAGCTCCATTTCAGGGAATCCCTTCTCGCCCCCGCCCCCTTCGGGTAGGGGGGGGGGAGGTAGGATGAAATCCTATTATAAAAACGCAGGTATTCGAATGCAATGTTGTGTCAAAATTTCAAGAAAGAAAAGAGAAAGCTCCTTTATCATACTCGCTCTTTCTCTCTCCAACCTTCACTGTCTCTTTCCTTCTTTCTTCTCATTAATACCAACATTCTCTGTCTCTCTTTCTCTCTCTCCTCTCAAACAAATGCTCTTCTCTCTCTCTCTCTTTCTCTCTCTTACTCCCTTTTTCCACCTTTCTCCTACCTAACACCCCCTCTACTCTCTCTCTTTCTCTCTTCCTTTCCCTCTCACTCCTTTTCTCTCACCAACAATCACTCTCTTTTCCTCTTTCTTCTCACTAATACCAACTCTCTTTCTCTCTCCTCCCAAACACCCGTTCTTCTCTGTCTCTGTCTCTCTCTCTAACCCTCCCTGTCTTTTTTCCTCTTTCTTCTCCCTAACACCCTGTCTACTCTCTCTCACTTCATCTCCCTCTCATTCTCTCTATGTCAACCCCCTTCTCAAACTCCACCCTCTTTAATGTTATTGATGTTTACCCTATAGTATTCTTTTCCAAATGTATACATATGTATACAAAAATTGTGTATGATAAATTTGTAAAGTAACTAAGTCTATGGGAATAACTAGCCCCGTTTCACGGGCAGAATCAGCTCCGTTTCAGGAAATCCCTTCTCACCCCCACCCCCTTCGGAGGGGGGTAGGTAGGATGAAACCCCATTATGAAAACACGCACGTATTCGAATGCAATGTTGTGTCAAAATTTCAAAGCAATCGGTGAAGAACTTTTGGGGATTTAAGATTTTGAACAAATGAACATTTACATATATATATATATATATATATATATATATATATATATATATATATATATATATATATATATATATATATATATATATATATATATATAACGTGTGTTTACTGATTATCTAATTATGCATTTACTTTACTGTTTTTTTTCAGTGAAATACTTATAGTAACAATGTTAAGAATTTCCATCTACACGTATGTCATAAATAGCGAGTCTCTAAACATAATATATTTTCTTTGGATGCCTGTCATTAGTACTGTCAAAATTGTAGAAAAGAAAGAAATAAAAAAAGGCGCTGAAAATGGATTCACTCATTTCCTTACTATAGGCACGATAGATGAAGTTTTGTTCAAAACCCACTCTCAATAATTGCAGTGCTAATTTTACACTCTTGATCTTTAAATAACCACAACATAAATGAACGTACTACAGGAGTTTTAGAGTTCTTCTGGATATTCTACAGCAGGGTGTGAGTATATTACGAATCACCTCACTTGATAGTTGTGATGTGGTAGTCTTCAATAAGAATGACAAAAAATATCTATTTCTTTTGTCACTGTAATCTTCCACAATATTCATCTATCGTAGTCGAGTAAAAAATCAGATACTTTACGACTAAACAAAATAAAAGTTGGTTCAAAATGGATAGATAAATTTGTGGAGTTAGAAAATCATTCTAAAAATGTAATCAGCTGAAAATGTAATAGATCTAGTAAATCAATGTAAACCAATGAATGCCTTATCAGCAGGTCCACATTCTCAATTTAAACACATGAATACCCTATTAGATCTGCAGTACCTACTATGTAAAGTGATGGAAGCCCTATTAGCAGATCCGTAGTATCAATGCAAACTGATGACCGACCTTCGCAAATCCGCAGTACCAATGTAATCTGATGAACCTCCTTTTAGCAGACCCACAAAATCAATGTAAACTGAATGTCATTTTAGTAGATTCACAGAATCAATGTAAACTAATAAACGCCCTATTAGCAAATCCACAGAATCAATGTACATTGATGAACGAACTTTTATTACAGCCACAAAATCAATATAAACTGATGAACGAACTTTTAGCAGATCCACAGAATCAATGAAACTGTTAAACACTCTATTAGCAGATTCACAAAATTAACGTAAATTGATGAACGTCCTTTTAGCAGATCCATGTAATCAATATATACTGATAAACGCCTTATTAACAGGTCTAGAGAATCAATGTAAACTGATGAACACCCTTTGAGCTGATCTACAGAAGCCATGCAAATTGACGAACCCTCTATTAGCAGATCCACAGTATCTATGTAAATTGATGAAAGCCATTTAGTAGAGCCACAGATTCAATACAAATTGATAAACGCCCTATTGGTAGATCGACAATATCAATGTAAATTGAATAATGCCATTTTAGCAGATCCAGAATATTAATGTACACTAATGAACGTCCTACTAGCAGATCCAAAGAAATATAGGACATTTTTCCAGAGGCCAATCCAGTGTTTTCCAAACTCAGCAAGTACCCACCAACAATCGAAGATGGTGATTTGAAGATTCTGGAGAAGTTTGTGGTCCTCATGTATGACAGGTCAAGCACTGTTGACAGTGTGGATGAGGCCAGCCTTGCCTTGTTTGCCAGAAAGCACAGACCACATGAAGCCATCCCTCCAACCAGAGTAGCTCTGCTTCAACACACCAAATGTTCAACATAACAGGCATGTTGTGTATGTGGTCAGGAAATTATGCGCCAGCCAGAAGCACCGAGTCCAGCTGACAGGGGTTGGGAAAAGATTGGTGTAGACTGGAAAGTCTTCTGGACAGCCAACTTCCCCACTGCAAAGAGTTGTGAACTGCTTACAAAATATGGCTGCAAGTCTGATTGCTTTGGCAGGTGCAAATACTACAGGCTTGGGCTTTCTTGTACAGCTTTGTGTAGCTGTAAATGTGAGTTGTAATCATAATGTCAAGTGTAACTATAATGCTGCAAATGATACTTTAGATACATCTGAATAAGAATTTCGTCACATTAAAGGGTGACACCATGCATCTTTAAAATCTTGCATTCATTTCAGGCTTTAAAAAAAAGACAATGACACAGTGCTCGAACATATATATGATACTTTGATATCATACTCCATTATAATCTTGTGCTTCTATATTTGCAGTATGGCGTTCCTTTCAGAGATGTAATATTGATAATAGCCCAACAGAAATGCTAGAAACAGATTCTCTGGCTGCATAAAAGTAGGCAAAGATAAAAATCTCATGTCTCTATCTTTCTTAGTTGCAGTTATCAAGCAAAATGTTTCATGGCAGTCATTTTGTATGCCAACTTTATCACAATGGTAAATATAGTAGTAGGAGCTCTGGTGGTATCTTCAATTAACGCCTCTACCCAGAAGACATTATTTGAATAATAATTGGTGCATTTAATTCAACTATGATTTGCTCAAAGTGTCAGAAATTGGAACAACTAGCGGCCATCTTGAAAAGTGGTGGTCATATTGAAATAGTGTGTGAACACCAAGATTTTTCAAAAGAGGGGGTTAAAATGAGCAATTGTACCAAATTTCATGCTTGTATCAATGAAGTATTTTTCTACTTACTTCCTGCACTATAGAGCTGCCCAGTCAGAAGTTCAAATTTCCAAAAGGTGGATTGTCGTTAACTTAGTTTTCTGGCAAGATAACCTGTTTACAATAATAATAGTCTACTATGGGACGAAACAATATTAATAATAGTCTATTGTGAGATGAAATTCAAATAAAAATAAATTTATGTTCTTAAAAGTTAACGACATTCATAACAAAATAATTCTGATAGTGACATCCCAAAGAACGAGAAAAATATTTCAATCAGATGAAAAACACCAATGATGTTAAATTCTAAAACTATCATTTTACGAAAAAAAAAATCGTTTTAACAAGAAATATGACTAACAACTGTCAATAGATCAGTTTCTTGACCGTTTTCAGAGACTGAGTAAAAGGATACAGAGCCATCGCTCGAATCTCATTACAAGTGCTACAACATTTGCTAAACGCATGCCACCATGCCAGAAAAGAAAGAAAGAGAGAACGGGCTATTTCTGCCAGGGCCACTCAAACGATCTATTCGAACTTGGCTTCTCAAACTTGAATCCCATAAGAAAAAAAAAGGAGAGAAAAAGAAGTCTTACCTTGTAAGTTACGACACAGATAGAATTAAGACTAATACAAAAAACAAGAGTTACATTAATGATTCGGAGAAAGAAAGAAAAAACTTGAAAAAACAAGAATTAAACTCTGCTCGGGAAGCAAAAAACACAAACACTAAAAAAAAAAAAATACTAACACATTCACCAAAATTAAAGTTACAATACTTTCAATGATATAGAAACCAAGATATTTTTTAAAAATCTGAGGTATTATCATTTGGCTTAGGTATTTTCTTTATTATTTCTTCTATGCCCAAACGTAGACCTACATCCTATTTGGATGCAGAACCTACGAAATATTGCTCATAAACTATTAAAATTTTTCGCTTGCCTGAAAAATTAGCATCACATCGCATTCGCTTTTAATTTCTTTACTGCCATCACTAGATATAAATTCAGAGTTGCAGAGTAAAAAAATCAAATAAACAATACACAGAAATTTACATGTCTAATTACCGACGCATATTCCAAGCGGCGATCTTAGAAATGTGTTCGAATGGCAACTTATCAATCACAATTCCATCACCTGAGAGGCACAGGAAAGGTACGACTGGCAGAATTACAGCGGCCCTTTGCATCAAGCTGCATTGGAGGCAATGATATACATGTATGTGTTTGCCAGCGCACGAGCACTTAATGACAGTGCTAATAGGGGTCGGATTATCCTGGCGCTCAAGGCCAAATAATTTCGAAATTTTATGCGCATCTATCCTTTCACGCTCACTAGCTCAACAAATATTACACAGGCAGAGAAAGAAAATATGTTCGCCTATTTCCGCGGGAGCGACATTTTTTTCTGTTTTAACAGAGGAAATACAAACTAAGAACCAGTGGTTTTTGTTCCACCCGCAAGTGCTGATAGCGAAGGGAAGAATGGCTCGACTGATTTTTCCATAAGCTTTCAAATCATAAGACTCAGATATAATATTAGCAGACGCAAGCTTTATTCAGATATAATTAAATGTCCTGAAGTGCGCTAAAGTGAACATACTTCATTTTGCATCTATTGTGTGTGTGTGTGTGTGTGTGTGTGTGAGTATAAACCACATAAATACTGGAGTTCATAAATCGCGAATTCAAAAAAACTCCTGCTACAGTATTACATGAAATGAGTGGGCCACACGGCTATAAAACAGACTCTAAACAATGTTATGTAAAAAAAAATCAAGAATACTGCAAGGAAACATTTGCATTTGAACGCATATATAACATCGCCATGAAGTAGGCTACGGTAGTTTGGCAGGATCTAAACATTGCTCTTAATTTACTCTAAGCTAAATATATACAAAGGAGACTGCTCGTTCTCCCAGGATGTTGTTCTAATTTACGTTACGCACAAGACTATACAGTGGTAGTTGGCCCGCCCGCTGGCTCAGGTAGCACTCGTCACATATCCAATATTCATGCGTTGTATCCACTCTACTTTTGTATTCACTCTATTTTTAGCTTTCATTTCGTATCTAGAGAACGAACCGATATATATGTATGAATGTATGTATGTCATTATACATACAGATGTACCAAACAATCGTTCATACTAGACATATATAAACATGTGCAAAGAACTCATAAATTCTCGATTTCCTCAGATTTTCTTTTTACGACCAGTTTGTCACTACAAGTCTAAATCCCATGGGAAAATATACAAGGAAACTTAACGTTCTATAGCACGATTCGAAAGAATACACGAGAAGATGCATCTTTTAAGGTATATATATATTATATATATATATATATATATATATATATATATATATATATATATCATATATATATATATATATACTATATATATATATATATATATATATATATATATATATATCTATATATATATATTTCTACAGACATTCATGAATTTGAATGCCAGTAATATGCTCTCTGCATAAAATAATAAATGGACCTACTACTTTAGAACATGTATTGCTTTGTGATCTATGAACCAGGACCACATGGGGCTAACCCACCATTCTCACCTTACAGCTCCGTCCTCTCTTCCTGCCAAACGACTCATTCCTTTTACCATTTTCTATCTTTGTGCTGCCGGTTCCATTTCTCTTCCATCTTTGGACCCTTATGCCTTGATGTCATGAAGTCAGCAGAATTAATGGTCAAGCGCCGAAGCTACCCCAAGAAGGAAGGTGAGGCAAGGGCTGGAAACATGCTGCATATAAGGAAGAGGTCAGAGCTGCTCACCCTATTTTAGCAGAGATTGTGACCTAGCCATCATCTTAAACAGTTTTGTCGGCAGGCCATATGACGGTTGTGCCCCTTCCCCCTTCCCACTATTAAGTTGCTTTTGTGGTGCAAACAGCCCACATTCCACCCAAATGCTTTAATTAAAGTCTGGCTTCTACATTCAAGCCATCATCGTCCTATAGACCAAGGTACAGTTGGATTTGGAAATTGCTTCGGTGGACATACACTTACTTTCTTTCATTGCATCTCTTTTTATAATCACTCCCACTTGCTACTCGTTAAGAGCCTAAACGAGATGGTGTAAATTCGTGTGAACATGACCATAATTAACATTGTAGATTAGGTGACCGTGCTTGTTGTGCAATCATCTGTGTTCCCATGGTGCCATTCTTCCTTCAACTGTCATCACTGAGCAAGTTCAACTGGATGGAAGATTGAATATTTATTTTATGCTCTATATACAGAATTTGCAACATTCCACTCTCCTTGGCATATCTTATAGGTTCTCTCAATAGCATACTTGCCTTGACTGTGCGCTACTTGCTTTGCTTTGTTATTTAATGTCATTACTGTGTCACGAAACTAGTGATTTGGCTCCTGTGTACATATCTATTGGTTTAATTATTGATAAATATTAATCTATTAAGAATACTAATGATTTTCCCTTAATTTCCACTTAGTTTATGCTATAACAAACTTTATCCTATTTTGGTTATCAGTGTGTGTGGCCCACAGTTGGATGCCCTTATTACTCTAGGTAAGCTTAATGTAAACATTGCATGGCCACACCTGCAACAGTGGCGACCTTGCCATTACATTGCAAGAATTGTTACTCATTGAAAACCATTGCAGCCCTTGCCACTTACTCTCAGTAGAACAGCAAATCAAGTTTCAACAGGCTAGATCTGAGAACTTTGCAAGATAAACAAATTTGTATCCTAAATCCATTAATTTCTGGCACCCATGGACAGCAGTATACAGCTATAAGTATTCTTCTTTATTTTATTGCATTTGCTGTAAATTTTGACCATAACAGTTTTCATAACATGTTCAACTGCATCGTACTTCATTCGTGCATCTACAACTCTATTCATAACTCAGAGAGAGAGAGAGAGAGCCTGTTGTCATAAGTCCATGTATTTTAGCTGTATTTGTCATTAGTGCATATTATTGCGAGATCACATGTCTCTAGTGATTAACCATTAACTAGGCAGTACAGTGAAAACAACTGTTAAGTGAAAATATTCAGGGAAAGTGCAAAATTCCTGCCTAAACTTACGATAACCATTTAGCTGAGAAAACACATCTGGCAACACCATGTTGGTCTCTGTACAGCTCCGCTCACCATCACCCTCGAGTAACCAAGTATTTGTTGAATTATTTATTTATTGTACGAACATTCAACTCGCTTAGAATTAGGTGGCATATTCTATCTATAATGTATTGTCATCATAATACTTTTCATATGAAATCAACCGTGATATCCGTTACATGGTAACGTCAATAGCAAAAATCATAATTCCATTCTAATAACAACAGTACATTGCATAGATTGAGGTGAGGGGTTGGTATTACCGTCTAGACACTGTCTTAACTGTCAGTCAGGTGTCCATGCCCCTATGTCTACCTCATTCCCATAGCAACCATCTTGATAGGCCTTTACAGTGACAATTGTCACCCACCATCTTATAGCTAAGTAACTTTCACTTTCACTCAACACACTTCTTGTCTCAAACATCATTCACTGCTCTGATGATCACATAAATTGTGCATTGCTATTATTCACTGTAACACTGTGTTATTACCTATTTATCTTACATGAAAACCCTTACCCCATATCCCTTATAAGAACAAAATATTGTTTACTCGTGTCACATAGGTTAGGGTGTGAAGGCTTACAATGATATACAAACCATCTGCTTTACAAATTAATTGGACCTACAAGTCAAACCTCATTACTTATACGCCAGTAGCTGGCAAGTCTGTCTAAAACACAAAACCCCTTTTTAACCTCCACATTTAAGATTAACTTTATCTTATATCTACGTGCTTATGCTTGTTACCAACCGTATTCTCATTCGGCCAATTTCTCGCTCAAATTATCAAGAGCCACAACTTTACTTATTCCTTATGGACCGACCTGCACTTTTGTGTCGTATACCAAGGCCATAATCTTATTTACTTTCTGCCTACTTAGTCGCAGGAACCACCATTCCACAGAATCCTTTATGGCTCCCCACACCAGACCCCTAAGCATTCGTGCCCGTCACACTAATTCTACTTTACATTATTCCATATTGTTGTGGAACCCATACTTTTCCCCTCATGTGCCTTTGCTGTGTTTGAGTGCACATGTTATTACCTTACCAAATTACAAACTTGTTCCTCATGAACGACCAGAACTTGTTCTTCATGAACACCCTAATTTCTACAGACAAGCCATCTTACCAACATTCTTTGGAACAAACGCTTTACCTCACGCTATTGCTGGCCCTGTCCTTGCATGAAACCAAATTACCCTTACGTTCTTTTGAACAACCAAAACACCATGTTCCATGAACGAGAACCTAGTACTCTGCAGAACTCCCTAAACCTGCACAAATAGCCGTCCTCATCCATGTGCGCATAAGAAACCAAGCTATTCTTCGTGAAACCTTACATCCTTGAGGACCAATGAATTCCGTTCCTTTGGGAAAACCACCACATCTTTGGACCTTTGGACCAACGAACTCTGTTCCTTTGGGAACTCACCACATCTTCCAGTACCCCTACCAAATCCTGTTATTTATGAACAAGCCCATGCACTACCAGTGCCTTTAACCATTCTCTGAGCATACCTCTACACTTGATCAAATTGTTGTGTGTACCTACCTCCATTCACAATATACTAAGTGCCACCTTCACCGGCCTTCCAGTCCTTCACCCTCCTGTGCCATCACCAAGCATCTGGCCAAGTGTCGCAAGCATTCTTTTGAACAGCCCGATGTCCCATTAGAACCAACAACAAACTTTCTCATCCTCTTTCTTATCCAATGAGCTTAATGATTTTCCCTCAGCCACTCAAACTGTGGACCTCGTCCTGGCCCTTCTTTCCTACTTCCTGCCTTGGTGGCTCCACAGACTAATGCCCTGTGGCTCCATCTTGGTTCCCATTCCAGCCAAACCTGTTCTACAGAACAAACACCTTACTTATTATCAGTACCACTTGTTTGGCACTCACCACTCATGTCATTTCTGTGCAATTGCTGTGTGGTTTAGTTCTCAAAGGTATACCCATTCAGCAATGCCATGACCACATACAACGAAGACTATCGGGCTTTCCTAAAGCTATGAGAGAAACCTCAGGGGACACACCCTAGAACAATGTAGCTAAAGCTCAAGAGGTGAGAGAAGCAAAGGAGGAGGAGCAACAAGCACAGCACATCCATGAGCTAGCCATAGCAAAATCTCACCTTGACAATGTCTTGGCACTATCCCAACATAAGGCCAAGAACTCCACTCTAGTTACACCCCAATTGCTCTAATCAGCATGAGCAAGCTCATTCAGAAGTGGTTGGAGAATGAACCTGAAGCATGGATCAAGCCCATAAAGAAGGTATTCACAAACTTTGCACCCAATGAAACCAAGATGCCTTTAATCTTGAATAGACACATGGGTGGCAAGGGTTTACTCACACTGTGCACTTTGATAGCCGCAGGACTAGGTGACCTTGTTGCGGTCAGGAAGGCTGTCAACAAGGCATGAAATTACACCTGAACACTGGAGACAATGTTGTCATAGACTACCAAAAGCAGCTGGATAATCCTGGATAGATTGGATTTATCATAAGAACAGGAAGTACAACCATGGCTGGAGTCACTTAACATCAAAAAGCTTGCAGAACTCTCCGAACACGTACAAATAGGGGATTTCCTTTATTATGCCCCGAGCATGCTAGCCTTACATTTATGAAAAACGAGCACCAACCATAGCCGAATATTGTTAATTAGCAGATAACTGGGAAACCCATCGTCCCCATCACAGTTCTTTAAGCAAGAAAATCATACCTCCTACCACACCTCAACACCAGCCCCCTCTAAACTTTCTATCTGCAATCATGCAAGAAGACTGGGCACCGCACTAATTAGTGTAACTTCTAACCCGAGAATAGCCAAACGACCAAGTCTACCTCATCCACTACAATCACTCTTGGTCATGCCTGCTGCATCAGGCAGTCACACATGGCCTGCTTCTATGCCTCCAAAGTCAGCACACAAACAGGACTTTAATAAGGAAACTTGCAGAAACTGCAATCAAAAAGAGCGCACGTCATCTCAACGTGCGCGCTGCCAAAATCATGTTCCACCCGAAGCAATTTAAACAGCTGTCAGCACAAAATCCCTACTGAATGGCTCCGTTTGGAAAGTGTGACTGTAGCGCCCCTCAATGGCTCACATCTGTCCCAACCTCTGTCAAACATCACTGACATGGGGTCAGAGATTCGCCTCATCACCAGAGAATGCCTCCCAGTGTTACCATCCTACTGTCTGTCTAACGATAACTAATGGTGTGCCTTCTCAAACATGAGAACACCGGTTCGGAGTAACTGAAACGCTCACCACAGGGCATCATCTGGTATTAGGATAAGACTTTGTGCAATGGAGAGAATCTAAAATCCCTCTAAGCTTCATGACAGCAATACCTGTCAAGGAAGTTGATGAGACAATAACAAAAAGCCACACCCCCAAGTGCTATGCTCCCTGCAAAAATATCCTTGGAGGACATCCCTTGGCTTCAGGAGCCAGCTAACTTGAACAATGTACCAGACTCTCCTCATCACAGAAGCGGATGCCACAACTCCTGCGCTAGATCGGGACCACCGTGTCACCGCACAAGCAGAAGATCATGAACTACAACGTCTCCACATGGACCCACCACGTAACCTAGACAACGTCCAAGACCTTTCAACGGAAGATTACCTTGTAAAAAATGAGGTACTCTACCGAATAACTGGGTTAATACAAGAGCCTGTTTAGGTGACCCACCAGAGGATAATGCCAAGCAAGCTACAATGGAAGGTAGTAGAATAGGCTCACAATGGAATTAGCGACACCTCAGTATCAACCAGACCAACTATACACCCCAAGGGCATACAAGAACCAAGACAGGGCATGCTCATTGCCTGACAATTATAAACTGATTCACTAGGTACCCTGAGGCCATTCCTGTCAGGAGCAAAACCTTGAAAAAAATCTATCAAGGTATTGCTGAAATTTGTCTGTAGGTCTGGCTTTCCCACTACCATGCAGAGCAACAAAGGACGACATTTCATATCACAAGAGTTCTGTGATAGCATTGCTAGTTACGGACTCGAGCATTTCCATACTACACCCTACCATCCAGAAAGACAAGTTCCACCAGTCCTTAACTTCCATTTTGTCAAAACTTCAGCATGAGAGTGGAGGAACCTGTTAGGACAATCTGCCATATGGGCTTTTCACCCTCCAACAAAGCCTGTCAGAAACCTTAGGTTATGGCCCATTCGAACTGTTGTATGCCCACTCCACAAGAGGGACAACTGATATCCTGTAAGAGTCCTGGGCGGAATCTACAAAGGCAAATTAGGCAAAGGAATGCCCTGCTATCCAAAATAAACTAAAGGCAGCCTGGGTGATAGCACAAGCCACAGAAGCTGCAGTACAAGAAAAAGTCAAACTGCGTTTTGACAGGAAGGCGACAACACGCAATTTGCTCAAACCTTACAAAATCAGGGAGGAGGAGGGGGAGAATGGCGAAACAACACCAACTTTGAGCGCACTGCTAGGCACTATCACAGCAGTTGAAGCCCCTACCACCAACTCAGAAGTACTTCAACAACTGCACTGTATTACCCCCAGTCTCGAAAAAGACAAATCGCAAGATATTAAAAGACCTATTGCTGCAACTTGCTCCAGTGGTCTAGGATCATCTTGGTTGCACAGATGTCCTGGAAAGTGGCATTCCTCTGGAGGAAAACATCAAACCTATCGCACAGGGTTACTATAAGGTAAACCTGGGAAAGGTGGAGAGAATAAGAAGCAGGTCGATCTAGAACTAAAACTCGTCTTGATCGAGGATGGCCAAAGCACCTAGTCATTTGCCTGTAGTCCTAGTACCAAAGGAAGCAGGCAGGGATCAACTCTGTATCAACTACAAAAAGTTACTGAAGTCACCAAGCTAGAACTGTATCCTCTCCCATGCATAGAAGTATGCCTAGACAGCCTGGGGATCCTGAGTACAATCAAATTAGATAAAGGATACTGGCAAGTTCCACTGTTGGCGGGGTCCCGCCTGCTAACTGCATTCATTACAAAGTAATGCATTTCGACTTGACAAAAGCTGCCAATTGTTTCTAACATTTCATGATTAGGGTCCTGGTAGGTATTGAGAACTGTGTCGTCTACCTTGATGACAGTAATTTTTGCCTATACACGGGACGAACATCTGTGAATTGCAGCCAAGGTCTTAACAGCCCTACAGAACGCCCATCTCGTCTTAAGCCTAAAGACATGCCAAGTTGTGGCAGCATAAATAATGTACCTCGGGCAAGTAGTCAGAAACTGCCAATTAATGCCCAAGGATATAAACATCAGGCAATCACGCATATGCCATATCCAAAACCAAATACGATTCCCAGTGCTTTGTAAGCATGGTCCAATACTTCAGAAGATTTATACCAAACTACTTGAATGCTGCTGCTCCCTTCACTGCCCTCTTCAGGGGAAACAAAGCATTCCAATGTACAGTGGAGTGTGAAAGGGCATACGACAATCTCAAGACTGTACTATTAACCCTCTTGCGCACAGGCTGAAAATATAAGGGTGTAAGGTACACAACTTTCCCCACGGGCCGAAAAGAACACACACATGGAAAGGTTTTATGGTAAAATTCGGTACGTCCAAACTATAACTGATATACGCTTCTGGTTGGAGTTATTATATCGGCAAATGATTGAATTATTTTCTAAAGCAATCAGAATATCTTTACGAGGCTTAGAAATAATAAAAACGATGAGATGAATGTGAAATTTTAAAGAAAAATCTTAGATATTTTTTGGAAATAATCATGAAAAATATAATAATTAGGTTTGAGGTGTTTGTTTCATACCTAAGTTGTGTAGAAATGCTTGATCTTTCAAGAGGAAGCAATAATTTTGCTATAAATGTGTTTGCTAATGAGCTGTAATTAATTAAATAATGCTAATTTTTTACGGAGTATAATTTTCAGATTTTCCAACCTGCTTATGTTGAAGTTTTGTAACGTAGCTAAGTAAGCTAGCAGCGTCGAGTTTGCTTTTTCTTCAAGATTCATCATCTGTCGACCCAATGGCATCAACTACGTTTTCTATGACTGATGCTTTTTTTTCGTGAATTTTTCCCAACATAACTTACATATGACTCACCAAGTGCATCATCTGTGCACTTATGGAAAAAATTTATGGGCTTGCTACGTGTCATCAGATCACGAGAGGGTTAATCAGTAAACCAGCCTTGCATACACCAGATTACAAGAGACCTTTCTACATAGCAGAGGACACAAACAACAGAGGCATCTGTGTTGTAATGTTCCAAGTGAAAGATGGTATTCGCCACCCTGTAGCTTATTACTAAAAAAACTGAAACCAGGCAAAACCAGGTAAAGTGCAATTGAAAAGGAATTGCTAAGCATAGTATTAGCCACGAAGCATTTCCAAGTCTATCATGCAGATCACAGGTTCCCCCAACCATGTTAACGGATCATAACCCATTAAAATACCTAACAAGTTTCAGGAACCAGAACAAATGTTTGACAAGATGGAGCCTGGACATACAGGATTACAATTGGAAAATAAAATACATAAAGAGAACAGACAACAAGATATCCAATGTCCTGTCAAAATCCTAAGCCACTTGCATAGTCTCTCCTAATCGTATACTATAACCTGTTGAATCAGGATTTTCATTTTTTTGAGTACTTGGGACCTGATCCAGAGAAGACACCAAGGTATTCCCTTTATCCACAAATATTTCATGACTTATAGTATATCTCCCCTGTAAAATCTATTACCTTGCCCACTGACTTAAAAAGTCCCTTATTAATCCCAAACGTTTTCATGCTCAGCTGCCAATCCGGTGGTCCGGATCGGCCAACGCAGAATCAGAGGAATTTATTTCTGGTGATAGAAATTCATTTCTCGATATAGTGTGGTTCGGATCCCACAATAAACTGTAGGTCCCGTTGCTAGGTGACCAATTGGTTGCTAGCCACGTAAAAATATCTAATCCTTCGGCCCAGCCCTAGGAGAGATGTTAATCAGCTCAGTGGTCTAGTAAAACTAAGATATACTTAACTTATTAATCCCAAACTAACACTCTCTGAAGCTTATACCTCTTACCTTGCACAGGTGTAATTGCACAGTGCCACTCACCAGAGCCACTGGTCACTTACTTTGTTCAATGCTGACAGAAGAACATTAAATAGGTCAAATGTGTCCATATATCACAGGAAATGTAGCCTTGGGATAAGTTCAATATGTATAGTTAGGAATCAGTTGCTTATCCGCTATGTAAATGATTCAGAAAGTATATGTGGTACAATATTTGTAAATTAATTGGATGAATTACAAAGTAACATAGTTTGAAAGTAAAATAATTTCTACTTAAGAAGGTAGTTATACATAACCTATAGTAAAAGAGTTCAGTAGAGTTCTTGTGCTAGCTCATGATCCGGGTACTCCTCATGTAACGACGTACTCGTTTGACGGCAATTCGGAGTTGAACTCCTTAAAGTCGGCATTCTATAGTCTGCGAACTCCACTGGTTGGCTTGATTCAGCCGCCATTGGATCATTGAGCGGCCGAAGCCGAACGGGTGGTTCCACGTTTGTTTACAACTTCAAGACAGCAAAAATTATGCCATATCTCCTTGTTTTAGCGAAAATAATTCTTAGCAATGAGAAGAAAATGTGTGGATTCCCAGTAATAAGAAAAAATGTATTAAGTCAAATTTGTTTTTTATATTAAAACTTGAAAATAATATATATATAATATATATATAGTAAATATATATATAATATATCTATATATATATAATATTATTATATATAATAGATAGAATAGATTAGATAGATATAGATATAAATATATATATTTCAAGTTAAATGTATATATATTTAAATATTCCACTTGAGAAGTCTCTACCAAGTAAATCCTTTTAATCAAAACAATGAGACATTTGGCATGCACGAATTCCTTACTTTTAATACACTTGAAAGACTTACATGTAATATAGTTTGATAATTTTTTTTATACAACTGTGTATTTACATACATATTCGATATGTCACCCATGAGATCAGATGATACTAGAGATAAGAAATGCAAGAGTAGATCTTTATCAATGCTAGAAAATGCTTATCGCGCTTATCGAATTAGCGAATAGTTTAGTGTTCACTTTCCTCAATTGATGGCGTTGTGTTTTGTTTACGTTTTGATGGCGACATTTTAATGCTCCGTGATCGCCGAAATTCATTCATCATTTTTTTCATCTCACTACCCTCTACAATAAAAATAAATGACAAAGAGACTAATAGCGATAATTATGAAACACCAAATTTAGAATATGAAAGTCACTGCTAAATAATGTGCAGATTCTGAGAAAAGTTTAGTGCTGTATTTACTTAGTAGTGTATTGATTTACTGGTAGGCTAACTCGGGAATGTAGGCTAAATGTGTTAAATAAAGTACACTATTTTAAAGAAAATCACACATTATGAAGTTAAAATGATGAAGTTAAAATATGTGAGTAATAAAATTACAAAAAGCATCGTCAGAACTTTGCCGAGTAGTAGGCTATGTCGGAAACTAGTTCTGTGTATAATATATGACTGAAAATTACAATGCTATTAGTCGAAATAAAGAGAATAACGCGTTTAACGACGTGGTCGCTGGAACGGAACCCCATCGTTATACGAGGAGTACCTGTAATTAAAACTTAAGAGCAGACATTGTATATTTACACTATTTTATATATGGGAAGTAAGGCTGAGTGAGAGAAAAAAACATTTTAATGAGTTAAAAGCTACAATAATGTGTATGATATTGTATTTTTTCAAAACACATTATTGTGGATTTTAACTCATTATCTCTGGTCACAGCATAGTGATGCATCCCATATATAAAACATTTTAATGCCTCATGCTTTGCAGACATTCACATCCGAAAAAGGTGTAAAATCTCTTTTAGAATGTATGGGGAGTTGCTAAAACATTCATGAATTTGAATGAAAGTAATATGCTCTCTGCATAAAATAATAAATGTACCTTATTGTTTTGTGAGAACATGTATTGCTTCGTGAGATGTTAACCAGGGCCACACAGAGGAGGAAAAAACAGGAGTCGAGAACGCCACTCCTTAGCCCATTAGCAATTCGCTAGGCCCAGCATTCTCATCTTACGTTCGCCTTATTCTGGCAGAGGTCGTGGCCCAGCCAGCATCTTAAACAGACCTTGTTGTCAAGCCATATGCCATTCCCACTAGTAAGTTACTTTTGTGGTACAAACAATCCATATTCCACCCAAATGCCCTTCACTAAAATCTGGCTTCTACATTCAAGACATCATCGTCCTATTGACTAAGGTGCAGTTCGAAGCGGAATTGTTTTAGCGCACATATTCTTACTTAATTTCACTGCTGCTCTCATTATAATCGCTTTCTCTTGCTACCCTTCAGAGCCTAAGTGAAGTGGTGTAAACTCTTAAGAGCATAAGCATAATTATTAATTCATTTTGCATACCATTATCTACTTGAATGATTTACTCTCTCTACCTTCAGCACGGTCACCTAATCAGCAATCCAGGATGACACTAACTTCGATTGCTATAACATTACTTGTTTTAGCAATCGAAGTTATAGTGTCAGCCTGCATTGATTAGGTGACCGTGCTTGCTGTGTAATAGTCTGTGTTCCCACTATGCCAATCTTCCTTCACTGCCATTAAGCAAGTTTGACTGGATGGAAAATTGAATATTTATTTTATGCTCTGTGTACAGAATTTGCAATATCCTTTTCCCATTGACATACTTTAAGAGGTTCTCTCAATGGCGTATTTGCCTTGATAGTGGCGCTACTTGCTTTGTTACTTAACGTCATTACAGTGCCACAGAGCTTGCTATTGGCTCCTGTGTACATATCTTCTGACTTGATTAATAATAAATGATTTTTTGTGAAAAATTCATTTCCCTTAATTTCCACCTAAATTTGGCTATAACGAACTTTATCCCATTCTGGTTCTCAGTGTGTCCCACACTTGGATGCCCTTTTTACTCAAGGTAAGCTTAATGGAAACGTTGCACGGCCACGCCTATAACTACACACACACACACACACACACACACACACACACACACACATATATATATATATATACATATATAGAGAGAGAGAGAGAGAGAGAGGAGAGAGAGAGAGAGAGAGAGAGAGAGAGAGAGAGACTAAATATCACGGAGTTCACACGTGATGACCATAAAAAATGCCTGCATATGGTCAAAGAAGGAAAAATGAAATACAAAGGATAGCTACATGGGCTTCCTAGGAGGTTAATTCCTTCATGACCTGAGATAAGTTGAATTTAAAAAAAGAATAATAATAGGGGTAGATGGAAAACAGACCTGGCCTAACATTCAAATTTCGCCATTTTGTACATGCAATTAACATTGCTCCCAATTTATTTATTTGAGTAAAGTCATTAACATGGATTACTGCGTCGGTCTTTGACCAATAACGGCGCCTACAGTTAAGCCAATGGATGGTCCGGGCATTTTTTGCGCACCCTTTCAAGATTATTTCATGTTGTTTTGTTCTTATACAAATGCCTGGAGATGACTGGCCCAAATAAAGTATATTAAGTTATGAACACGGGATACCGTTTATCATATCATATCCTTAATAAAGCGTGGTTATATTAAAAAACCACTTAAACTCTGTTTTCTTGAAAATGGAATGACATCTATGTCATTTATGTTTGAAAAGGTAAGCAAAGTATGTTGTTTACAAATCGTTTTCTCTGACTGGACTTTGCAAAATTTTCTCGTTTTTGTTCATTCAATTTTCCAAAAGATATTTAGGATCGCATGAATTATAAAATCCCTCTTAAAATCGCTATGGTGGAAAAAAAAAAGAGGAATAATTTCCGTGTTGAAAAACGTCTCATTATTAAGACAAAGTATAGGTTTGGCAGAGCCTACCGAAGTGCATGTTTGAAAAGTATAGCCTTGGGTTTCAACTGACATTTAGCCAGGTTTGCTTTAAAAAAACCGACGAGGCAAAAATTTGTACCCGCGTTAACAAACCTCAGTTTCAGCGACACGTGGTCAGCACAGTGAATTTAGGGCAGCGGTCACTTTACTGGCTTCATCTTAAACCTACCATCTCCTCAAAGAACAATTACGTTCAAGCTGCCATTATAATGGGGCAGTGTGGAAAGGCGAAGCAGAACCAATAGAGTAAATCACAGGTCACAGGCAAAACCATACACAAAGGATTAACGAAAACGAAAGATTGAAATGGCTAAACTGATCTTCCTGCGCTGCTCTTTCTACCTAGCCACACTCGAGCGATCCAAGTACTGGGGCTACATATTCTTAAGAGCAAACAAAAGGAAAATACAGATGTTTTTATAATTTAGTAATGGCCTGAATAAACTGAACATGAGCTGTTGATAGTTTTCCGGATATAAAAAATCTTAATTAGTTGGGCTGTGTAACAATATAAAACATCTACGAATGGGATACTATTATTTCTTTTTCTAAAGCAAATTTCAAAGACGGTACCAAGAAGAGCAAGACTAACGATACCAAACTATCTGAGAGGTCTCGACTGCAGAGATCAACTTTGTCTCAAAAACTTCCATGCATATGTTGGACAAAAGCGGCGGCAACAGATTATCCATAGCCGTACCAAAATTGTTCACAGAAGTTTCCAGTAAAACTAAATTTACACTGTTTACTACATAAGTTCGATAATAGTGCTGGTTGGTAATTGTATTACTTAAGAATTTGCCAATAAATCCATTTTTGTCATTAAATCCAGTAAGTCATCAACCTGCACTTCGTGTATAAAGAGGTATAATCAAACCTTAATACACCAAATTTTGTTCAGGGTTCTTTCTTCAGTCAGAACACGCATTCTAAGTTCTTAACAAACATTTGCTGCATTTGAGAACAATCTGCGACACAACCGTCCATGAAGTGTTCAGGGGAGAAAAGTACAAGTATAATGTCTGCCATCAAAAAGAACTTCCATGAGAGCAATTCCTTAGACACGATTTGATGTGAAAGCCATGAAAATTAGGGATATCCCGATACCATATTCTTGGCCGATACCGATACCCGTTACCTCCATATTACTGGTATTTAAGAGAATATATATTATTACTAAAACCATTCTTGTTCTCTGGTTATCGTAAACTAAAGGTTCAAAAGTTGAAAGGTTATTTAATAGGGTTATATATACTGCACGTGTCTAATTCCAAGCTGCAGCAGTAGCAGTACAGTAACTCATTGCACCATTCACTACTACCATACCTGTACTGCACTTGTAAAAATAGTACCCAACTCCAACAGAATGGCAATGACTAATTGCTGATAGAGATAGACACAACCAAAGTTAATTAAAATTAGGATTACAATAATCAATTGTTAAATACACTGTACAGTATTAAGATACCATCTGTTTTTAACAGATAAACAATGAACCTACAGACAATGATATGCCTATATGTAGTTTTTGGCGGGTTTTCTTAATATATATACATTTTAGGAAGCCTAGAAGGGTTTTAAATTCCTATACTAATGACAAAAGTCTCTGGTGGTATCGGCCAGATATTCACAGATACTGATACCGATAACGAAACCACAAAAACTAGCCAATATCACCAATACCGATACTTGGGCACATCCCTAATGAAAATGGCCAAAACCCGATTTTTTTTATTTGGTTTAAAATGTTACCTAAAAACTTAGATTTTATCTTAGGAAAGATCAGTTACATTGGCCTAAAAAATTAGCAGAGGTGAATGCCAGAGAACAAGTTTGTTTGTTGAAAGTAGGTGAAAATCAGTGTATCTGATAAGTTCTACTCATCTCTTTCAGTGTGCATGATAATTCAGGTAATGGAAAGTCCATAATTCTTTTTGTATTCGTCTTCCTTAATAAAACTTTTCGCCGTTTCTTGCCTTCTTATAGGTAAAAGGATAACGAAGACATCTCAAACACGTTACTAAAAAAATAGAACATATTATGTACGTGGCTAGAATGACTGATTTATGAAATTTCCTTTGTAAAGCAGAGCAACGGGGCATTTCAGCCACTCGGTGCATAAGACACTGACAATAGGGAATCGTGACAACAACATGGAAGAAAGTTGGAATAGAGGTACAGAAAAAAAATTATGCTGGAATGGAGGTAAAAAAAAAAAAAAACTTAAAAGTGTGAGCAAACAATAAAAAGGTACACGAGAATGTTAATAAGTTGGTAAATGACAGTGAGATGGTGATGACACTTAAAATAATAGCAGCCAGTGGTCATGGGTATGCAAAGGTGAGTTTGGATGAAGGTCAGGTTTAAGATAAAGGGAACAATGATTCATTTGAACAAAAAGGGTTAATGTATCTGGAAGAGTTAGTGATCACTTTCATAACTGGGAGGATGTTACGTGGATAAGTACAAATAGATTTCGCAGAAAAGTAAATAAAATGTATTATGAAATAGTTACGTGAGAAGATTGCGATCAAATGGAAAAATCTGAACATATGTAATTATATATATATATATATATATATATATATATATATATATATATATATATATTATCCTTCTCCCGATTTCTTCTAACATCAAAATTCGAACCTCAAAGCACAAGACACAACATACCTTTGAAGTTACCATCGTCACCCTTGTCCATCTTAGTCTTACCGTGAATAGTTGTTCCCATACTCCTATTCCCATGACATAGTTTTAATTTAACTAAAACTGGACAAAATTCATGTTCTACCAAAATACAAATTTATTCCCAAACTTAACATGAAAAAAAAGCAGAGAATGGCAGACTGTCCTTAACTTCTAGTAAATAAGTAAAAGGAAACTCAAGCTCTTAGATTGACCAATACATTCTGACACTAATCATTAAGTATCCCCAAAAACTAATGTCAAAAGTCTGTCATGACTTACGTCATAGATATATGTCTAAAATTCCCTGATCAAGTGATCTATAACAAATCCATCTGAGGAAAAAAAAACAAAGGTCACTTTTTAGAAAAAAATATAGCATAAAGACAGATACAAATGCATAAATGGGAGAACTAATTACCCAACACATCCCAATTATGGTAATGAGCAAACACAGTGCACAGGTAAAAATACTCAATAATAAAATGTCAAATACAGCTAACAGAGTACACAATTCCCTCAGTGTCCAATTGGGCATTTTGAAATGAAAAGATCACTCGCCCACCTTTACCAGCAAAGTCTAGCGCCCTCTACAAGCAAAAGTTCACCAATTCAGGTTTCTGCCAGAATAATCCATCTGTGCTCGGGATTCCATACGTGACCCCCTTTAGAGATACACTCATGAACATATTCATTGTTCTAGAACATTGTTTGGCCACCCCCTGTGACGTAGAAGTCCCTTGACATGATCCAGGTCAACAGAGTCAACACTCGCTGCTCCGTGATCTACCCAGATTTCCAAGACTCAAATACCTTTCCATTCTTCACAAGAGCTACAGTTTACAAAACATCCTGGTATGCACTGACAAATGCTCATCTCGCCCCGAGAATTCTAAAAGGCACCAACACTGTCTGATATTATATCGGGTATCATATGACATACATTATAATGGTCCACATATAATCTACTAATTGTTCTACAGGAGCTGTGAACATATAGTGGTTTAAAGGTGAATGTGAATAAAACAGCGGTTTTGGTGAGCAGCAAGGAAGATAGAGACAGAACAGCAATACAAGAAAGAAGAGGCTCCACTATGAAAGACGGAAAAATTTTAAATAATTAGGATCTACTTTAAGCCAAGAGGGAGGATGTGAGGCTGAAGTTGACAGTTGGATAAAAGCTGAGGGGGGAAATGGAGAGAGGTATCTGGAGTAGTATGAGATAAGAAAGTGCCAATAAAGCTCAAAGTCAAGATCTATAGCAAACCGATAAGACCAGTGTTAACATATGGATCGGAAACATGGGCTCTAAGAAGAAAAGAGGAAATAAAGATTGAAAAAACAGAGATGAGAATGCCGAGGTGGATTATGGGAATATTGCTACTTATGACTTGGAAAATGATGAAATAAGAAGGGCAGGCTTAGTACAGATTACAGAGGTGATAGCAGAGTCACGATTGAGATGGTATGACATGTGTTGAGGATGCATGACTAGGAGGGAGATAAGAGGGTTTGGGAGGAACCTTTTAGAGGAAGGAGATCGAGAGGGGAACAGAATGAGATGGTGAGATAAAGTGAAGGAAGATATGGAGAGATGAGGTTTGGTGGAGGATGATGACTTTGATAGAAGGCAATGAGAAGGCACATCAGGCAACCAACCCCTTAATGCAGGGATAACGGTATGAAAGTAGAAGCTGTCAACATATGTGTATGTATGTATGTATTTACATATAGTGTGTGTGTGTGTATGTATGTATATATATATATATATATATATATATATATATATATATATATATATATATATATCATTCGAGCTACAAATGTCCTTTAATATCATATTCGCTCTACCTCGGAATTGATATATTTTCATATATGTACCGAGGGGGAATTTTTTAGTTGATAATAATTTCGTACCCCCATGGGATCGAACCACCGTCCAGAAGGACGGGGAACGAAATCAGGATCGGACAGTGACACTACCGAAACGGCTATCAAGAGAGGCTAAAGGTTCATATCGATTCTGACCATTTCAAATCAACGTCGATCTCGTTGTATTTGTAATTAGAATCGATATGGAACCCCCTCCACCATGGTAGCCGATTCGAGCGTTTGACCCACGCAGCCTTATTATGAATATTTATCACATCACCGTGATTCATATAAATCATTCGAGCTACAAATGTCCTTTAATATCATATTCGCTCTACCTCGAGCGAATATGATATTAAAGGACATTTGTAGCTCGAATGATTTATATGAATCACGGTGATGTGATAAATATTACATTATATATATATATATATATATATATATATATATATATATATAAATACTATAAAGGTGTGCAAGCAAGCGCTTATGTTGGATTACATCATCATTCTTCATGATGCCGCACATATAAATAATTAGAAATTATTTTTTTTTTACAAATGAAAATACACTGATAATAATACTTTAAATATATTAATACTACTGATAATGATCATCATAATTACCACTGCTTCTTTTTCTTTCTTCTCTTCCTCGGTTTCTCAATTTCTTGCATTTTTGCTCTGTTGGCCTCTTCTCCTTATGGCCTGAAGGTGTCTTTCTTTCATTTGCTAGGTCCTATGTTCACTAAACGCACAATGCAATGTTTTCCAGCTGCTTTGCGGGTTCTTGGTTTTGTCTGTTTTTGACAAACACCGAGGTAGTGACCATTTCCACTTCATCGTCACAATTCTGAAGTTAACGTTATGACAAAGGTTAACTAGACTATCAGACAATCACCTATTTAAATCTCGAGTGCTAATTTCATTATTACTTATTTTCTTTGTCCGGTACGCACAGAAACATGTTATTTTAATACTGCTTGGTACTACCGGCTAAATCTTTACACCGAACCTTTCCTGCAATGCTAACTACCAGAGACTACTTTCTCCAATTACAGACTCAAGAGACATAACTCTACCAGAAACTACAGTAAGTTATACTGAAAAGTCTCCAAAGGTAACCTTGGTAAATGACAGCTTTGTCGACGCTCAAAAAATGAACACACTTGGCCCCACTGCGTCTTTCCCTGGCGATGTTAAAGTAGAGGCTTCCCCATCATCTGTCAAGAAGTCTGAACTAAGGAAGAGAAACTTCTCAATTTATTTAAATCAATATCTCATCCGATCACTGGCTCACAAGTGACGGGTCTCCTGAGGAAACCTGCGGCGAACCGATGCAGTAGTCTTCGTCTCCTGCCCTGTCCCTCTTTCCTTCCTTCCTTCCTTCCTTCTCCCCCCTTACCTGCCAGCCAAGAACGGGTTCAAGAAAAATTCAATTACTAGCATTCTAGTTTCGAGTGGAAAAGTCGTCTCTCCTTTAGCTGTATGAGCATTTGGAAAATATGAACTATTTACGAGCACCAGTTTAAAGAAATTAATTAATCGACTGGAAATACACATATATACACAATTATATATTTACAAACACACTCTATATAATATATATTTATATATATATATATATATAGATAATATATATATATATATATATTATATATTAAAATATCAATGATGATATATGATATATATATATATATATATATTATATATATATATATATATAAATTAATACAATATATATATATATATATGTAAATAAATATACATATGTAAATAAATATCATATATATATATATATATACATATATATACACACATTATATATATATACACACACACACACGATATATATATATATATATATATATATATATATATATATATATATATATATGTGACCAACTCCCAACATGTCTGAAAAAATGAAGTATTCACAATCAATGACTAAGAAAGGATGATCAGCTTATAACAATTTCATAGACCATTAACCTTCATGATTATATTTTGCTGAGTAAATGTGTCTAATCTTGAAGGTACTGGGCACAAATAAAAGAATACAAGCAACATGAGGTCGCTAGCCTAACTTTTAAAAAAGCCCAGCACATCAACTAGAATTTCTATAAAATGTCGTATTCACTTCCATATTCTGAGAATCAAACTACCTTAGCCATGGATAATCGTTCTAGCAATAGGAACTACGACGATGAGTCATACGACCAAAAATAGTTTTTCTTCTACTGTTTCACTGTCGTTTCCTTCACCCAAACTATTATAAGTTAAAAGACTTGAAATCACTCGTAAAGTAGCTCCCAAATGATAATTATAAAGAATAGATGCAATAGCCAAGTGCCCACAACAAAACTTAATTAATGCATAGATTTAATACTCTTCATCGTGCATTTTGGAGACTACATTATCAAACATTCCTCTGACAAAAGAAAAAAAGGAAAATGGTACTCAATTCAATTTTGACATCAATGAAACTAGCACTCGAATCACTTTCACTCAACACTTGGGAGATTCACCATCACACTCGGAGGCTTCAGGATCAACTAGATGCTACTTGACACCCAGTCATCATCTGTAGTATCGTAGCATGGCCTATGACGAGAACACACACGTACAAATGTACACACGAACGAGAAAACACTCGCTAACTCATCTTCAGACAATATAGTTCCAATTATGTTTACGAGGATAAGTCTCAACTTATATTATTTAGTTCATTATTTCTCAGAATGACATTTCAATGAATCACTTGCATGAAGTCATTCTTTTCCTTAATCACTACAGACCGAGATACCAAACTCCCTCCCCCTGGTTACGTCATATTGACCGATGCCATTCCTGCAGCCCAAATCCTATTCTATGATTGGCTGAGAGGGAAATCCCCCGAGTATTTGTCCGGTCCTAAGTTTAATTTGATTTCCTCAAATGGTTCCCGAGCAAAAGACATTCACTGAAAAACTCTTTGCTCTTCGGACGTAAATAAACTTGATTTTAGTCATAAATTTTACTACAGCACAGAAAACTTGCATACATAGGAGTTTAGGACAAAAAGACACATAAACACACTTTTTAAAAAATCAAGTTCAGAGAGAGAGAGAGAGAAAGAGAGAGAGAGAGAGCGATGCAGGCTCTCCGAAAATTAAAACATTAATAGAGAGAGAGAGAGAGAGAGAGAGAGAGAGAGAGAGAGATTTTCTACTCTGAAATTCCAGTATCGAGTGAGAGGCATTCAAGATGAATTTTGTACTTTGAAACTTTAATATCAAGTAGAAATACAATAATCTACATTTTCAGAACTTAAAACGTTTCATTAAAAAAGCTTACAAATTCAGTTATCTGAGGGTGGTGTGTGGAAACACTTGCAAGAGCTGGTCAGTATTGACAACTTTCTTCAGAGACCCAAGATATTGCCACCTCCTTTCCGAAGACAACCAAAGCCGGAAAATATTGTTGGAACACTGCCAATGATATTTGGTGCGAATTCTAATAAGGAATAATTTATCCACAATACCTGGGGAAACCGGTGGCCGGCAGGCTAGATTATGGCTGCGATGCAGCGAAAGGATCAAATACTGTATATCTGTTATTTCACTGATCTCCAAAACCTAATAAATAAAAGACAAACGCACAGCACGGTTCGATACCAGTTTCTTTCCTTCTACCAAACTTTAGAACACGCTTTCTCTTATTGTTTTCCTAATCTATGTCACAATCCTCCCTACAAGAGGCAGGTCTATTTCCTTCCTTTGCGTGTCGTCGTTTTTTCGGGCATAGGCTACAGAAAGGCATTAGTTTCCTAGTCCTAACGGCCTTTGTTTTTAAAAAATATATGCGGTCACACAACCACTTTATATATATTTTGGGTGAGCAAAAGGATGTTACTATAATAGCGCTGTTAAGTGTAGGTGGCTTAGCAGTGCTGACGCCAGATAACTCGCAATCAATTGCCAGCGTAGAAGATTTGTCGAAGGTTTTCTCGGCAACTGTGACTCAAAAGTAGCAAAATGCAAATAAACATAAAATCTTCGGCATCTGCTCCTTCATTCAGACTCAACAGAACCTTAAGTCTTGTTACGTAGTATCTTCGTCTTTTGTGAAATATGCAGATGATATACTATGTTGACCAAAATATCTATCCAGGCAACCAGCTTGTGACTAACCAAATACAAAAAATGAAGAGAACGTGGTGGCATAAATACGTGATTGATCACACTGCGGCTAATAATAATAATAATAATAATAATAATAATAATAATAATAATAATAATAATAATAATAATAACGACGATCATAAATGAGGAGGATGACTGATGAAACCTTTATCTTGTACTGAAATCTTGACAAAATGGGGAAAATGGTACACTGGAAACTCAGACGGAATGAAACTCATCTTTACTGAAAGCAATTGGTATTCAAAGTACTATTAATTATAACACCAGCGATTGGGCAGATGATAACCAAACCACAAAGATGAATTATTCCTTTTTCGGAGGAGTATCTGGATCGTTGTCGCCAATGGAATTTCTGTATTGATCCTGGTAATAGTTTTCCCTTCTGGAATTGGATCACACCCTTGACTGAATCTGAATCTCGTCCATCTACCTTCTGAAATCTAACGGAATGGGCTGTGATTTACGCTCAAACTAACATTGTAAAGGGACTACGGCCTTTTTATTTTTTGCATCGCTCTTTCGGCGTCTATGATCTCTTCTCGCTCAGATGGCTTACTACTCTAACATCAACGAAAACCTCCGCCAAGGCTGAGCAATTTAAACCAAATAAGCATCATCATCCAACCTCCAATAGAACCGTCATCAAGATTCGGATCTATCCCAAAATCAAATCACTCGATGGCAGTGACACGACCCCTTTGCTAGAATTTATTTAACGTCCACGCAAAACTTTCTTGGTACCCTTGCTAACAAAGTGACACAAGAAAGACAAACAAACACTTACCAACAACATACCCTCCACTCGGGAATACTAACGACCAAACTAAATCAAAGGCATACTTAAAATAATTCATCATTATCTTTCTTGATTTTCACTCAACAAAGCTAGAGGTGGCCATAAAAAAAACTGAAAAAGATTCGGACAAAATTTTGGATGCTGATTTTTGGCACATTGCCAACTCCCAAAAACAGCAGGACTAACCAAAACCGTTCGAGTTACAGCAGCTAAATTCCTTTTTAAACAGTTTTGTCTTGAAAGAACTCAGATCATTAAGTAGCTGCTACAGCATCACGTGTATTTTGCAGTATTTGTTTGTCGATTTGCAGTGCATACCAAAGACTAAAAATTCTAAAAAAGCAAAAGAATTAGAATGACCGAGGATATAAAAATTGAGCAATATACCATATAAGTTCTGTTCCAGAAAACATAATGATTTAAAATTTATTTATTCAGCAACAAGAGGTTGTAAATGTCTGTTGTTCCAAATGTACTCACAAATATTTATTTACATATATATATATATATATATATATATATATAATAATATATATATCACACACATATATATATATATAATGTGTGTGTGTATAAATGAAAAATGAAATCCATGAGAAGAGAGAGAGAGATGAGAGAGAATGGACGAGAGAGAGAGAGAGAGAGAGAGAGAGAGAGAGAGAGAGAGAGAGAGAGAGAATATGTCATTAACATGAAGAATGTACGATTTTTGTCTAAATGTCTTGGATTCCATTCATTCATACATACATACATACATACATACATACATACATACATATAGTAGGCATAAAACAGCAAGGAGCCATCGTAGCATTGTAAATTTATTGGCTAAATTTTCGAGACTACATATCTCATCATCAGGGCTGTAAAATACAAAGACTGAAAATTAAAAAAGGACTCAGTTAAAAAAAACTTTAATTTAAAACAAACAAAAAGATGCTAAACATTTTTAAAAAACATTGAAAACCTAATACTGAAAAAACTTTTAGAATTGTATAAAAAATTATGGTGTTAAAATGTATTAGTACCTTACTCTATCTGAGCTAAGAACTGAGTGACATTCTCAGTTTTTCAGGAGGACGACGTCAACTTAGGTTATCCTCTACCTGGCACAACTTTCACGAGGAAATTCTGTTTTTGCTTCAATTTTTCAAAAATAATTTGTATCCTTCCTTCTTATTCAACAAGCATGTAAATAGCTTCTTAAATAATATATTTCAACCCCGTCTGTCCATACCTAATGTCCCTCCATTCCTCCAATCCTTTTGTACATTCGAAGAAATTCAAACAAACACTGCAAGACTCAATTCGCAGTACATTTCCAGCTCTAGACATCAGATTATGTTAAAAAAATCCTAAGACAATTGGGTCATTATTTCACCATAAGGATAGGCTTCCTGCCTTGATGCGGTCTCTAGTGATTTATTGTTTCACTTGCCCAAAATGTAAAGTTGGGAAATATATCGGAGCCACTAAGAGATTGCTCAAAGTCAGAGCTGATTCTCATCTTGGAGTAAGTCACCGAAATGGATGTCAATTAAAAACTAAAGAATTTTCTAATATAAGAGACCACTGTAAGAAATGCAAGACATCATTCTCTTATGAAGACTTTACTGTTATCGCCCAAGCACCCAATGGCCATTCTCTCCATCCTGGAATCGTTAACTATGAAGCAGCTTGTTCCTTTCCTAAACAGCCAGGCCTCTTCCACTATCTTATATGTCGCCTAACTTGACGTCGTCCTGAAAAACTGAGAATGTCACTCAGTTCTTACTTCTTAGCTCAGATAGAGTAAGGTACTAATACATTTTAACACCATAATTTTTTATATATACAATTTTAAAAGTTTTTCAGTATTAGGTTTTCAATGTTTTTTTAAAATGTTTTAGCTTGTTTTAAATTATATTAGTTTCTTGATTTTAGACTTAGTAAGCTTTTTTAACCGAGTCCTTTTTAAATTTTTAGTCTTTGTATTTTACAGCCCTGATGATGAGACATGTAGTCTCGAAAATTAGGCCAATAAATTTACAATGCTACGATGGCTGTTTGCTGTTTTATTCCTACTGAATCTGCGGGGTTCTAGATGCCCCAATCTTTCCCGGTATTCCTTAATATTAAATATTAATATAGATATTATTATAATATATATTAATAGATATATTATATATTATATATATTATAAATATATAAATATATATAAAAAATAAATATATAAAATATATATATATATATATATAAATTATTAAATAATAATATATATATATATATATATAGATATATATATATACATATAATATATATTATATATAATATACATAATATTATTATATTATATTAATATAAATATATATATATAATATATTATTATTATATATATATATATATATATATTATATATATATAACAATATACATTATATATATATATATATATATATATATTATATATATATATACATAATATATAATATATATATATATATATATGATAATAATATATATATATATATATATATATACACTATATATGTATGTATGTATAAATGAAAAATGAAATCCATGGTCAGTATATAAAAATTTTAAAATCATATACATGCATATATATATAATATATATATATATATATATATATATATATATATATATATATAATATATATATGAGAGAGAGAGAGAGAGAGAGAGAAACATTGTTTCTTGAAGAGTGGTCTTAGAACGCTTCCCTTTTTCTGTATGAGTTTCACTGCCAAATGTTTATAATGGCCGGGGAGATAATATGATACAAAAAAATATATTGGACTGAAAACGATTTCACGGTTCTACCCAGTAAGAATAAGTTTGAGGCGAAATGCGTTGTTGGAGATTATAAAGAATCTGTTAATTCTTTAAATATTAATAGAGAGAGTCTATGAATACTCTCATATAGGCCATTAAAAGCTGGGCCAACCACATGGCACAGGCAAATTAAAGAGATACCTTCAATAGTTTAACCACATAAATACAAACTTTAGTTGTTTTACAATATGGTTTCGAAGATGTTGATTTTCAGACATTTATTTTATATATTATAATATATTATATATATATATATATATATATATATATATATAGATATATATTATATATATAAGCGAATACGCTTTCGTCTTTATTCAGACATCGTCAAGGAGCTACTAAAGTACAATCGGAGAGGAAGGCCTCAGGTACAAACAAGATCAGGAATACCAGATGGTTAATTATCAAAAGGGTAAAAATTAAAAGGGATAATCCAGGATTATCGGATATCACACGGTCACAAACTTAAACAGATTCTGACCCTAACCGAAATTACAAAGTATCTTTACAGTCCAAAACATGTAAAAACTGAATATATTAATTTTGTTGCTTATATTTATCTACAACTTTTTTCATTATGAAAGCATCAAGTTTAAATAAACCAAGACTTAAATTTAGAACATTTCTATTATTTGACTTGATAAAACAAGATTCAGTGATATTCCTTTTAACTGTGTCATTACATGGGACTAAGGCTCTTGCTTGACTCCAGTTAATAGGATGGTCTAAATCTCTCATATGTACAAATAATGCATTCGATATTTGCCCAGTTCTCACAGAATATTGATGTTGCTTAAGACGCTGTGAAAGAGATTTGGCAAATCTCTTTCACAGCGTCTTAAGCAACATCAATATTCTGTGAGAACTGGGCAAATATCGAATGCATTATTTGTACATATGAGAGATTTAGACCATCCTATTAACTGGAGTCAAGCAAGAGCCTTAGTCCCATGTAATGACACAGTTAAAAGGAATATCATTGAATCTTGTTTTATCAAGTCAAATAATAGAAATGTTCTAAATTTAAGTCTTGGTTTATTTAAACTTGATGCTTTCATAATGAAAAAAGTTGTAGATAAATATAAGCAACAAAATTAATATATTCAGTTTTTACATGTTTTGGACTGTAAAGATACTTTGTAATTTCGGTTAGGGTCAGAATCTGTTTAAGTTTGTGACCGTGTGATATCCGATAATCCTGGATTATCCCTTTTAATTTTTACCCTTTTGATAATTAACCATCTGGTATTCCTGATCTTGTTTGTACCTGAGGCCTTCCTCTCCGATTGTACTTTAGTAGCTCCTTGACGATGTCTGAATAAAGACGAAAGCGCTTGGATTCCTGTCTATCATTTCCCGTGGTATTCGCTTATTTATGAAGTCACGTGCATCTACTGTGATTTTTTAAGAATATATATATATATATATATATATATATATATATATATATATATATATATATATATATATATATAAGCATAATGCAGGTTAACTCTAAAAGGACGGTTCCCAAAAGAGAAGACAACAATTACTGTCGATTCAGCCTTGAACTATGGCACAGTGAACAAGTTTACTGCGCAGAAAATTCCCAACACCAGTCGCTATATACACCTAAACATAATGCTCACCAGCAGCTCATCACGCCTCTCAAACAACCTGCGAACCATCTCGACTCTGCAGCATTCTCTAGCTTCCTGGCTATAGGGCCATTCCTTGCCAACAGTTATCTCACGCCATCTATCCAAACCTTTTATTCTTTCCTCTTCTTCTTCCTAACATTTCTAAAGAATACACTTTTCACCCAACTAAAACCTTACATTCTTCTCTCATGACCGAACCATGTAAAAATATACAACAGGATGAGGTGCACAAAAATGGCGTCCCGTAGGATTTTTGGTCAGTAATCGATATTTTTCAAGATTTGGTACCATGATGGACTACAGTAATTGGAAATCTTAGGGTCCAAAATTTTCGGGACCCATAAAATACCTTTTTAAAATAAGTCACCACCGAACAAACTCTGGGTCATATGTCTAAAACATATCAGCTGAATATGTTGACCGCTGTTGTATCTAGACAAAGGTTTTTGTGGGTAGGGTGCCGAGTCGAATTTTGAGTATCCCAGATTGTTTAGAGGTAAAGGTGTCAATATAAAGTTAATAAATAGATGACATATTTTGAATGCTGATGTATATAAAAAAAATGTAGTTTTCTCACACACACACGTATACACGCACAGAGAACAGAATATAGCCCCCATCAACAGCGAAAGACCTACTGCCCTTCAGAAGGTAAGCGAGAACTTCGAAGTGTCCTTTACTTTGACGTAGCAGATGACGAATGCTGGTGATTAAAGCAATTAGGTGCCTTTTTACTTCCGGAGGCACTTTCACACTTTTTGGATCTAATTGTCGCATTTATTGGTGAACTCCAGGCACGCCTATCCCTTTCCCTTAATGGCAGAAACTTAATCATGATGTTAGTTAATACTTACGCGGTGAATTTCGAGAAACGGCTTTGAAATCATTTCTGAAGCATGGTTGGTACCTTACATATTGCTTTTGCTTTACTACATGTCCGGGGAAAGACAATTGAAAGCCGCGGTATTGGCAGATGTGCCATAGAGAGCGGCATCTACTCTTCTGCAGTGCTCCTAGGAATTTATGGTAGCAAGGCCTTCAAGAGGTGAGTGGCGTACAAAATCGTCAATGAATTAGCCATCCTGATTATGAAGTTTGATGCAATATTTGGTGACCTTTATCCTGCATGCCATTAACGAAGATTTCAAAGTTCATGGCATGAGGAGGCAACACTATAGTTCCTCTTCATGTCCTTGACAGCCTACATGACAACAAATTCAAAGAAATCGCTATTTGCGATCCCCTGATACGAGGATTGACCTAGCCTCAAATGATCGTCATGGCATTTTCATTCCACTCAAGTTTTGCCATGGTATAGGTGCAAAGTACAGAGAATTAGATATAAGGTCATGTGTGCAGGTAATTGGTCAGCGGTAAGCCCAGGGTCTTCTATTCCTCACAACTTCCCCGCAGCTTCTTGGGGTGAAAAGTTTGCTGGAATTGCAAAGAAAAGCTGGACTGATTCCTATCTTCCCCTTAAAGATGATGATCCCATCGTTGATTGTTTCCGCAGCCTTGGCAAAGGAGCTCTGCCATCTTCAGTTTTCTGTTATTTTGATCCAAATCGGTATCAAATTTGAAGGTGGGAAAAAAATCAATTTCGGCACAAAAATCCTAGTAATTACACATCACCCCCCTCTAATATGTTCACCCTTCCTTTCACGAAAGATAGTCTTTTATCCATTATGCGTTTCCACATTTCTTACCGTATCGGTTCTTTTCATACCACATAATTTAATCGTGTCTTTAGCTTTATACTTCTGTCTTTCATTCACATCCAACATTCATAGTTAAATTCCATACATGAGAGCCGGAATACGAATCCAGTCATTCCAACCTTGAGACCTTCCCAGAATTTTGCTCATATCCTCCTAACTTTCTTACTTCACAAATGCTGTGACTTACAAGATGCGTCAGCTCCTTCCATACCAAGATTCGAACAGTGCTTAGGAGTGATGGCAAATCCAACGTCGTGCCATCCACGTCATCAAAAGTTCATAAGTTCATTTCAGCTTATACATACAACCACTTTTAACGAGTCCAGATATATTCTACATGAAAGGAAATATTTGGATGAAATATGTGGAATCTGCAGATCATATTCTCTTGATCTATGGCTACACAATGGCAGCCAGATTCGGAGAGTGAGATTCCAATTGAAGTAACGCAATACTTTCATATGCTACTTTCATAAAAAAAAAAAAAAAATCTGGCCTAAGAACAGGCTTCCAATCGATTCTAGAGAGTACCTTTGCCTTGTTGAAAGGCCCAGAGAAACTTCGACAACAACGAGCTAGTCTCGAGAGGATTCTCGAAACTATATAAAAAAAAAAAATTCTTGTAAAGCCTCCCCTTTTTAGAAGTATTTCTTTTTATGTAGGAGGGAAAACATTATTCCGAAGGAGTTTTTGTTTCTTTTATAGAAAGTCACTTGACCCAATAGGGTTACGATTTTCCCTGACATTTTAATGAAGATTTCCTATAGTTTACGATTTATATATAGAAAACCGCTTTTATAAAATAGGAATATCTATTCTTGTTTTTGTTGTCTAGCCGTTTTGTGGAAACTAGTCCATATCCCTAAAGTAAAATATGTTATATTCTTTACAAATCACAGCTCGTTTTGACCGTTTTTCCTGCAACAGAATAAGAAAATAATAACATATATTACTTATTCCAAGACTTCATAAGCATTCAGCAACTATCTAATATGTTAATGTTTCTGTTATTATATCGGATTTTTTATTTTAAGTTCAAACGCGTAAGGATGTGCGATATCTGATGATATATATTTACTTTCCCATTCATTCAAGTTCTATTGTTGGAAGGAAGTCATCATCACACGGATGATGACGGATCAAAAGTGCTAAATATATTTGTTTGCAAGCCGTATACACTCGTATTACGTAAATCCCTCGGCATATTGTGAATGCGATGCTACAACAGATCTGACTTGCGATCATGAAGAAAGAGGCCATCCCTCTTGGTCGACTCAAATTTCCCATGACATTTATGTGATCTCTCTGAAACAACCCTCTTTTTCGTTGTTATATTCATCCTAAGCCAGACAGCAGTCGCCAAAAAGTGTTGGCTTCATCACCAGGTGATGTCAGCCTGGGTGTCCATCTCGCTACTTCCCAGGGATGTCTAACCCTCTTCTCCTGGCCTACCTACCAGCCTACGTAGCTACCTACCTACCCACACATTCATCATCATTCATTCACTGCGGCATCATATAGCGCTACACTTAATAAGTATGGCAAAAACAAAAGCAATCGAGAAAAAAATCTCATCCATTAAAATCGTCAACGTTCTGTTTCTGTTTATGCCATTTACATTACATTTACGCTTCTCGAGTATGATTCCGTCACCGGAGACAATAACAAAATGAATGGCTGAATAATATACCCTACCCTCGCATTTATAGGAGCTATACAGAGAGAGAGAGAGAGAGAGAGAGAGAGAGAGAGAGAGAAAGGCTTTTGGGGGTGTATGCTGAGTAGGCAAGAGAGCTATAAACTTCATTCCACGGGGAGAGTCATTCTCCAAAGATATTTGAAGGATTATTGTACTTGGCCTGGCAGGATCTAGTGTGGTGAAACCCCTAATCTGCGTCTGTCTCTTTTCATTATCAATCTTGCAATGGCATTAAAAATCAATGCCCATTATTCAGCTTGATTCTAAACCGGATTATGATTGTTGGCTTCCGTTCACATTTTTTTAGTCATTTCACAGAAACACTGGTAGATGCAAAAGTAGAGACGCAATAAGAATCATACATTTGTGAAAGTGGCACGTCTATTTTGAAATAGTACAACAGATGTACCGAATGCTCATGACAGAAGAATTTCTCTATCTTTCTCTCTCTCTAAAACACACATGCGTGCACGCGCGCGCACACGCACACACACACATTTTCAACTAAAACAATTTTACAGGCTACATGGAACGCGCAAACAAAAAGGTATGTCATGGTAACGGTATCTAGAACTGTACCTTGTTTAATCCAAAACCTTGAACTTGTACACAAAATCTAAATAATCATTATCAATAAATTCAACAGGGGCCCTATTTTTGTTGTTCGCAGTTTTATAGGTGACATTAGTCTTTTGACAACCTTATATTAGATTATTCTCTATTCCGGATTTCTCACAATTATTTTTAGTACGTAAAACATTCGACAGAAAGGAAGCTTTGACAGGATGTAAAAGTATTTATTCAAAATCAGCAAACGCTAATAGGGTATTTCAACGAGACAAGTATGTTTGTTAGCCGAAGCCACTGGAAAAAAAAAGACACGTGCTTACTTTTGTGATATCTTAAGTGTGTATGTGAACATCTAAATATTAGTGAATCCTTTTTGGTATTTACTATATTTTTTCTCTGCTGTAGTTTTCAAGATTTGTTACCTATTAGCGTTTGCTGATTTTGAATAAATACTTTTACATCCTGTCAAAGCTTCCTTTCTGTCGAATGTTTTACGTACTAAAAATAATTGTGAGAAATCCGGAATAGAGAATAATCTAATATAAGGTTGTCAAAAGACTAATGTCACCTATAAAACTGCGAACAACAAAAATAGGGCCCCTGTTGAATTTATTGATAATGATTATTTAGATTTTGTGTACAAGTTCAAGGTTTTGGATTAAACAAGGTACAGTTCTAGATACCGTTACCATGACATACCTTTTTGTTTGCGCGTTCCATGTAGCCTGTTAAATTGTTTTAGTTGAAAATGTGTGTGTGTGCGTGTGCGCGCGCGTGCACGCATGTGTGTTTTAGAGAGAGAGAAAGATAGAGAAAATCTTCTGTCATGAGCATTCGGTACATCTGTTGTACTATTTCAAAATAGACGTGCCACTTTCACAAATGTATGATTCTTATTGCGTCTCTACTTTTGCATCTACCAGTGTTTCTGTGAAATGACTATAAAAAAATGTGAACGGAAGCCAACAATCATAATCCGGTTTAGAATCAAGCTGAATTGAGCATTTGTACCTGAAGAGCTTACTTAGGTTAGCTATTAGCTAACCTAAGTTCTGCCGAGGCGCCACGTTGTCTCGTTGAAATACACACACACACACACACGTGTGTGTGTGTGTGTGTGTGTGTGTGTGTGTGTGTATTTCAACGAGACAACGTGGCGCCTCGGCAGAACTTAGGTTAGCTAATAGCTAACCTAAGTAAGCTCTTCAGTTGCTAATGGGAGTTCATTGCTGAAACACGTTTACGGAACATGGTCTAAATCATAATTTCTGTTTGTTGGAGGAAAAGGAAGCCATTAGTCCAAGTACTTTTGCATAGAAGATGATGATTCAAGGAATTTGCAGACCAATAAATCAGGAAAAATATTGCACAAAGTTAAAAATAGAATTATCTGAATAAACTGCAGTTAACACCATCTCTTGACGTATAGGACACCTTACACATAATTTCTGCCGGCATTAGTTGATATCATATTGTGTGTGAAAATGAGGTGAAAGTAACCTTTACTTACATTAAACACTAGTGACAGGAGAATTAGGAAGAAAGTAAATCATATAAGATTATTTTAAATATACTAGGGTGCGCACTTATGACGTGCAGACTGCAACACTTGCTAATCCATTTAAATTCTGATAAACAACTTCAGTTTGTAATTGAGGCATATAACTGTAACATGAGTAGTGATCTAACACCATTCGCTACCTAATTTCCTAGGCTAACAGTCACGTCTAAACTAGAAATATGGACGCCAAAGATTCAAGACCACTACCCTCCTGGGCAACGACCAAGATGAGCATAAGCTCACTCAAAACGCACAAAAAAAGAATAATCTAAAAAATGCGCAGTCTACTTTTATGAGGATTATGCTTATAGTTTAAAGACAGGCGAAAATCATGTTCCCTTTCTATCTTGGACTAGATTAGTTAAAACAGGTGGGTAACGTAAAGGACTGATTGCGTAGGCGAGAAAAACTGGTAATTGCAAGGTTATATGAATGAATGAATGAATGAATGAATGAATGAAATATAAACTTTGGGGCAAAGGCCAAGCACTGGTATTGAAGTCATTCAACGTTGAAAATAGAAATTGAAAGTAAAAAGGTGTTAAAGGTGTAACTTGAGCAAAACCTCATAGCTGCATAAAGAAACAATTGTTAGGAAAGAATGGAAAGTCGCGTGGAAGACAGATAATATCAACGTAGGTACAGTAAAAGGAATGAATGGAGTTACAGCTAGGGGCCGAAGGGACGCTGCATGACAGTACTACCTCCCTAATATAAGGGGAGTAAGGCTACGGGGTCTAACTAAATGTTCTGGATGAGCCTGAATCTGCTCCTAGCTGGATATGCTGAAATAAGGAGTAATAATGCGAAGTGACAGGGCACGCTTGGTTGGTCCAGAGTGCCTGTGAATTTTGGTGTGGAAATGGATTCTGAATGGCATTTGATTATTTGGAATCCATGATTCAAGTAGAAAATAAGTTTGCTTGTGAAACAGTTTAGTATACAGAGTAGGCTGAAGAGTAACTAGATGGATGTACAAATGAGAAGTGTAAGCCCGGATGTACATCGCATATATCTCTTGATTACCTTGAGGAAAAAATATAGGAGAGGGGATTATAACCCACTATAGCTATCTGGCTACCAGGTACTTGAATTAAAAGCTTAGGTCAACAAAGGCACAAAAGGATTTGACAGATGGGACCTTTTACTTCATTCTAGTCCGAGATTCGAGATGGATCCATAGCTAATGAAGAGACTGTTACCAAGTGTGCCAGGTCAATTTATGATCTATCAGATAAGATCCTAGTTTTAAACGAGAGAGAGAGAGAGAGAGAGAGAGAGAGCGTACCTGACAGTGGAGCTTGATGTTTTCAAGTCACTACGTCTAAAAACAAAGAGCAAGTGGCGTTTGTGAAAGATAGAGTTTATTTATCGTCACTGAGCAACCTCGACCAAGAAAACCAAAATGTCCCACATATGCCTCATGGTAGATTAACTGCGCGGCCATAATAACATCCTTGCTTTTGATCCAAAAGGCAAAGTTTTGGGTTTCAATGTTTAAATTTCCCTTTCAAAAACCATTTGGTACAATTGACGCAGATTCAATATGACTGCTTTATCTAGACCATATCGTTAGTAAGATAGAAGTGATAGAGTATCTAACATCTTGTGCTCCTTTGCTTTAAACAGGCAAATTCCGTATATTTCCACGCAGTCAACTCTACCACAGATGTGGTAACACTTGTTGTACAAAACAATCTTGATAACAAGCCGAAGTCTTGATCATCTTATTCACTATTCATGAAAAATAAACCAACTTCCTACATATATTCTAATAAGGTCTTAAGCTGTAGGCTGGACCATATTCATGATTCGCAGAGCGAGTTCCTGTTGTCTTACGTTCTCACTTTTCTGGTTATTTACTTTATAAGTACTATTAATTTGTTTCATCATGCACTCCCATTTAACAAAGAAAGTTTTACGTCCTTCCGATTTAAAAATGAGTAAATCTGGTAGTTTTGGATAACTGACAATCTCTCATTTTATCTTATCTATAAACAGTACTGAAGGTCAAATATAATTACATCTCTCCCCTTTCAAAAGACAGTAAGTCCAACCTGAAAATCATTAAAATTATTTTCTTTTTAATGATTAGGTTTACCACAACTTATAGATAATAGATAAATATATATATATATATATATATATATATATATATATATATATATATATAATTATATATTGTATATGATAATTATATAATGTATATACATAATACACATATGTAAGTATGAATATTAATTCATTATACCCTGGTATTACTTACACCAAAATGTAATTTTAACTGATAAGGGATTGTTCGTGCTAAGTTTCAAACCTCGGCCTTTAGTTTAGAAACTGAAATACACGGTTGACGGTTGACGACCATTCGACTACTGAGAAAGAAGCTATAATATGATGTCGACTTTTATTCAATATTATCACGCGTGGGTAACTGCAAAATTTCAAAATTAGTCGATCATTTACCAGTTTCTAAACCAAACATGTCGGTTCGAATCTTGGCCGGAGCATATTTGCGAGAAAAAAATTTACACACACACACACACACACACACACACACACACACACACACACACACACATATATATATATATATATATATATATATATATATATATATATATATATATATATATATATATATATATATATATATATATATATATATACTACATAGATTTAAGGAATTGGATACGCCTGCGTGATATTATACGTATATATATATATATATATTACATATACGCACGTTATTTTGGAGGGAAATAACCTAAAAAACACTTACTTTGTGTAATAAAATATTTGGCAATGTCTATTTTCATATAAAAAGTTTTAAGGCAAATATAATTTCACGTAAATAATTACTTTCCTTTGAATTGTGTTTTTTGTTACATTTCTAAACACAAGTCGGATATCTTACTGTTTGAATGAAAGATTTACCATTTCTTGTTATCCATAAAATATCTAAAATAATGTAATATTTGTCCTTATTCTTCGCTACTACACTGTTAAGCTTCATTATTCCAAAAAACTTTTCATTTGTTTGTTACATTGCTTAATTCATTGGTAACAGCTGTATATATATATCTACGAAAAAGAAAGATAACCTTTAAAAGTAACATATACATCACACAACTAGTTTAATCATATTTGATCTAATGTGTTAAAATCGAAATCGGTCCCATACCATCAACCGACGTTGGATCTATGTCTTGCAGAGTAACATGGATAATGTAGTCGGAATGCGGTTTTTTTCCGTCTTTGTCTCCCAGTTGACCCTGGTGCTCATTTAAGACTGGGCTGTCTGGTGGAGACGAACTAGGAATCGAACCATGGATCTCACTAATGGGAACGGGTGATCTATCACTAAGCTACAGCACCCACATCTACTGCCTACAGCATCATAAAAGAATGTGAATAACAACAGGAGGTAGAGCTCAATTATCCAATGTGGTACGAGTAAAGCATCCGAAAGGTGTATATATAAAAATTCTAAAAGGCCTACTTTGGTGCAAGGAAGCTAAAAGTTAAAATACTCACTAAAATTTTGGCTGTCATATCTAACTTTTTTTTTTTTTTTGGCAGGCGGGTCTTGTTGAAGAAACAGACACAGATCATTTCCATTACATTACCTCGATACTGCACATAATGAAAGAAGAGATAATGTTCTAATATGGATTTGACAGCTAATATAAGGCTCTGAATCTAACCAAGCTTCAATTGAACATCTCTTTGCCAAAAGTGCAATAATAATTATGATTTATGACAGTGTCCATTACCCTTCATTCGTCTGCAAAATAATCCATACTTTGGTGTTTGTGATACCACTGTAAATTAAAAACAAAGAATATTCAGCTGATGAAACACCACAGTTGAAAATGAATTGTCCATTTATCCTTGACAATTATTTAGCAAAACAGGAAAATATGTGACTAGAGTAAACATCAAGAATACCTGAAAGAAAGTCAATGCGAATGACAAGTGTTTGAAGCTTACTTCTATCCTTGTCATCCGACATTGTATACATTATGCTATGGCAAGAATGGGAGATGTAGCTTTTGAGTAAAAAGTAAGCGTCTAGATGAACTCATTATTTACACCACAGTTATGACCGAAACAAATTTCCTCAGGTTAAGAATCCTAGTTACCTAGTTTCTTCAACAAGTTAAACGTCACACTTTCTACTTTGCAGGGTTTGGGTAAATAGCTCTTAGAATGGTTATAAAAATTGCTTTCCAATCAAAATGCAGCAGCATTAGGAAAAATTTTCTTTACATGAACTGCAAAGCCTTTTCAAATCAACAACCTAGGTCATAGTAAATATTAACGACATCATGATGAACTCTCTCGTTTTCATAATATTTTGTAAGGGACTTGACACAACTACAGGTATACCTGGTAAGTCCACCTGAACGAGAGTATCAACGAAAGACTGGGTTTCTTCATCTACACGTCCAGATATACCGGTAAGTAACCCTTGTTCAGATGTACATTCACAAGTATACCTGAAGGTATATTACCTCCCTATCACGTCTGTTGCAACACTGAAATGCGACACAGAAAACGAACGGAAAAACTGTCTTTTCATTTTTTATAAAAACCCAGAGTGAAGCCTTAGATTCCAATGCTTTTCCTCTGCACTACGAAGGAGGCTGAAGCTTTGGGTCTACGACTCTTCACGTGGGTTCACGAAGCCGTGAAAAACAGTCGCCCCTTCCCTGTCTTTTCCCGCATTTCAAGGTTTCCAGCTCAAAATTTGCTGAGAAAATAGTAAGAAAACGGAGAGTTAAGAGGTCATTGTGTGGCATGATATTTAGTGACTTTTGATAACTGTGACCTATAGATTTCATACCTAGGTATGTGATTAGTACATCTATTAATATAAAAGGGCGCTATGCTAAACAGAAATAAAAATGTTCTCTGTCAACTATGTACAAGTTTTATTTTAGGGAAAATATGAAACCATCTAGTTAAAAAAAAAAGCATTAGTTACACCACTAGCAACTATTCTCTTTAGGAGAACACATAGAGAAATGGGTCAGCTAAATCCAAATCGAATTAGTCAACTATGTCAAATCTGCTACTTGTGGCAAATTTCATACACAAAACTGTTACTTCCTCGTACGTAACTAACCCCGACGTCTCAGTGTTGTTCGCCGCCCTGTTAACTCTGAAAAAGAGTGAAAACATTGACGACTTAATATCGGGAATAGAAGTTCATTTATGATAGCAAATGAACAAAATCGCTTGTATGGCATCAGCCACATCTTCATTGAAAAACACATCTTAATACCCAAGCGCACTTTTAAAGCAACCTCTACGTACAACAGAGCCGGTACTGGTGGTTAACACCTAAACCCTTAATTAATTAGCTACTTATACTGGCTACTGTTGTAACAATATATTCCAACGTAATGGTTTTATCCAACAAGGAATTAGTACTACAGGAAACTACCATAGCATACAATATTAATTGTTCGATATTCCAAAACATAGAAGACATATCAGTAACAACAACCTAGTGGTGTAATGCACCATCTACCTACAGCAACAGAAGGAACTATGATATAAAACTACTGACCCCACACATAATAGTTATATTTAGTGATCAATTAATCTTGCCTGGCACTGTTTAAACACCTTCTTTGTTGCCTATTCGACAGAATGAGACGTATCAGTAATGAAAACATTTATCTTCAACAGAGGAAGCATTATGATTTACAATTACCAGTCCAATAATGGTTTCAACTTGATATATGTAGTTGATTAAACTAAAAATATATCTGCACCCCCTCAATAAAATAGGCAAACAAGGTATCATGTTTGTGGGGGAAATTTATGTTGCTCTGACATTTAGAACCAGCTTAGTGACCTAATATTGAACAGTCGATGTTTATTTTTTTTCTCTTCATGTTCACTTACCTGAAAAACTATCGAAATAAAGGGAAATCTTTTATATGAAAAGATGAAGATTTAAACAAAAATTTCAATAACCCTACACACCTCACAAAAAGATTATCAAATTAAAGAATGACTCATGATTTGAGATTTCAAATAACACCTGCTGCAAGATGACAGCGAGTTAAATTACATTTTTAAGTAAATCGGAAATTGTAGCAAGACTTTTCCACGATTACCATTTACATATATTTATTGCTTACTTAACGAATATGAATAAACAAAGACCTCGCTAAATATTACACGGAGGTAAATAAATCAAACAAACCTGACAAAAGTTTTGATTTAGGCGACTAAATTTGACATCAAAATCAATGCAAAAACTGATTACTTCTGAATGACGTACATCTGTGACGAACAACCTAAAGATACACAGTAACAGAAAAAAATGTCTACTGTACAGATATATAGAAATTTTCGCTTGTTCAGACAAGAAACCTTTTACTTCAATGAAGAACTGTACGAAAGACAAGTCTATACAATATATACCAGTTTACATTATGGTAGATTTTCACTTCACAGTAGTTTCACGGTATGCCGAACATCATTTCTTTGTATGTATTCTATGAAAATGAATTTGGGCAATAACCATCGAAGTAAAATCTATTATATCAAATACCAATTAACAGCTACAGCCAATGAAAGTCAATAGGAGCAACTGAATATGGGCGTCAAAATAAACACCACTAATAATAATTTGGGCAACATATTCAAGTCAAATCAATATCATTAAACATTAACTCTTACCGCAGGCAAATATAAGTAGGTAAGTCCAGACATTTCATTTGGCTAGTATCCTAATTTAGGCAACTGTATACGGACCTCAAAATCTAGAACAAATAATTGGTTCCTTTGAAACTAATTAATAACAAAGTGTGGATAGCAGAAACCACATTCTCAGAGAATATCAAAATTAAGTAATATAGTCTATGGCCAATAAAAGTAACTCCCTAAATCTCACCTGAGATTGCTTTGGATGTTGACGAAAGCCATGAGGGCGGATACAGGACCAAAGGAGCCACCTCCAAAAGTTTTCCGGGAAGAAAACCTTCAGAATGATGAACAAGAGATTCCCCCGCTGGGACCGTCCCAGAGACGGAAGTGGTCAGCAAAGGCACAGGATATTAATCACAGGTGGTTCTAATTGAAGAGTCTGTCAGGTGAAGAGCCCTTTGGTTTCACATACCGAATAATTATCACCTTTTTTCTACCCTAATCCACTCGTTTGAGGATTAAGAGGTATACTTTCTACGAAACATGTGTTTCAATAAATCACAACAAAAAATATTAAATGAATAACTAAAACGGAACTCTCCCGGGATATATACAGTGTGAAACTGCCGAAGTTTCGCGATTTGATGAACGGTACTCTATATATGGGCGTAAACTGGTGTTCCTGGCCGCGACACTTCTTGGATAGTGATTCCAATCTGCTTCTTTACGTCTAGATAGTAAAAAAATAAATAAAAAAATAAAGAAAAAAAAAGATAAAACAGACGGAAGTCCTTCCTTACATCATACGAGAAGACACATCTACCTATAAATAGAGTGCCTACAATTTCTTTTCACACGATCATCAAGCAGAGGTGACAGATTCCCATCCTCAGGAACTTGCGGACTAGACAAAGCGAGAGAGCGAGTTTTCAGTGGCTGCTAAATAGAAGTAATAGCAACGAAGAAGAATATTTTTTTCGCTCTGCACACCGGAGGAAGAACTATTTGGCTCCGCCAAACACTGCATGGGTGCCGCTAAACTTGATGCTGCTACAAAGACCACCATTCGGCTGGGAGATGACGACGAGGACGACGACGACGACGACGATCTCTCAGGTCTCTTCCTATGGTATAAGGAAAAGGGATCCTTCGTCACACTAACCGCCGCGATGACGAGAGGTTAAAGGGACACCCGTCCTGGCCACAGGACGAGAACGCTTCGTTGGTGAGAGAAAGACGATCTTTTGGTCGTCAACCAATAACTCGTGGGGTTGAGGCCACAACAAGCGGCCCTAACTCTTAGCACCCATCCCGCGACCGCCACCACAGACACTGTCGCCCTGACACCTGGCTGGCACCCCCTTATTGAGCCCCCACCCTCGCTGCCACCGCCCCCTTTCATGTCCTCCCCTCTTCAAGGTACTGTTGTTGTTTGTGCTCGTGGTGGTGCAGCAGGTATTTATTTAGTGGAGTCGGAGATGGCTAATCTGGGATAACCACATGACTCAGACACTTGAAGCAACGCAAAACTAACACTGGTGGCCCTGTCAATAAACCTCATTTCATTCAGTATATAATGTTGTAGTGGCCCTATACATACCACCAGACATTTCAGTCAAGCACACAACTTAGTTGGTATAAGAATTACTTTCAGACCATAAATATCTTGAATCATCAACTGTCCTTGGATTATAGTTGTAATTTTAGAAAGGGAATATATATTTATATATTTTATATATATATATATATATATATATATATATATATATATATATATAGATATGTATGTATGTATATTCGACATATCCTTGGGATATTCTCAATGAAGTCAATATTAAACGATCTGTGTGGCTTCATTTTTATGAAAATACAAAATCATACATGCATAAGTGACAAATTCATATATATGTAATATATATATATATATATATATATATATATATATATATATATATAGATATATTTACATATATATGAATTTGTCACTTATGCATGTATGATTTTTTTTTTCATAAAAATGAAGCCACATAGATCGTTCAATATTGATTTCATTGAGAATATCCCAAGGATATGTTGAAACTGATATCAAACGAATTTTCTGGCTTCCTTCTTGTGGGTGTATGTATGTATATAGAAATAATCCACTCAAAATTACGTGAGAAGCAGAAATAAATACCTGACTCACATCAGGTCTTTCAATTGAAAGACGAGACCACTGCCAACTAAGCAAGTCATAAAAGAAGATGGAACCCTAGTACCACTGTACATAAGGTTCCAACATCTTTTATGACTTGTGTTGCTTGGCTGGCAGCGGTCTTAGTCTTCCGAATGAAAGACATGGGTTCGATCCTGATGAAATAAATAAATATATATATATATATATATATATTATATATATATATGTGTGTGTGTGTGTGTGTGTGTGTGTGTGTGTAAACACTGATGCGTCGCCGTTTTAACATTTTGCAATAGACGCTCTAGCTTAAATATGTGGTATAAAAGAAAGAATTTCTGACGTTTAACATACATACACACATACATATATTATTATTACAAATACTAAACCACCACCGCATCTACTCCAAGAATCGCTAAGGATCAATTTCCCTTAAAGATAGGACAGTAAGACAAGGAGTACAGTGAGGACCCCAGACTCACTCACAAGTGGTAGTTCTGAACGCAGATGCGAGATAGGGTGAAGCCAGGTAGCAGGATTAGCTTAATCATGTGGAGGATAGGCATACTATTCTAGCAGTCACTTTATATCCTTGTCCCTAAGACCTATATCCCTGTGCTCTCCTTTCTGCTAGTTTTATTTTTTTTTGCTTAGCACACCGCCACACGGTTCTGAGGTCACAAGCGACCTGGCCTACAAGCACGCCCTGCAGTTGTTCATGGAAGACCTATTGAACCAATTATCTACCTTGCAATAGTGAATATTGCAACTGGATTTTCTCCGTTGCGTGTTATCTTGTCTCCTCTGTTTCTGTCACTGACCTACCTGTTGAGAAGTTGCCTTAGAAGATGATTAATTCAACCTTGCTTTAAGCAAGATTGCTTCTGCAACCGACTGCCATACTTCGACTCGATATATTCACGAGCCCGTCCATTGCATTAACATTGCGCAAAATTTCTATTGCACTCGTAAAGCCAGTTCATTGTAAACTTTATCGTACGATTATTGTTGCACTTGTTTGACTGGATTGCATATCAGTCAGGATTTATTTCTCCTGCTTGAAATGTGTGAAATATTCATTATAATGTAAATATGGGCTTTCATGGTGACCTTTCATTTTGTTTAAATGTAATTAGGAGGAAAGTCATCTCTCTTATTACGTTTCCTTATATATTTGGCTCTAGGTAAATGGTCCATAAAGCTATGTTCTAAATCGATACTCATGTCATCTATCTAAACTCAACCAAATATGTAACATTTATATATATATATATATATATATATATATATATATATATATATATATATATATATATATATATATATGTGTGTATATATATATATATATATATATATATATATATATATATATATATATATATATATTATATTGTAATGAGGTAAACTTCTCGCATGCCTTCTACTCCTCCCGGTATATAAGGTAATATTCAATGTAAGAGATTTGATACTCCCTAAATCCATATCCATTGTCCAAAGTGTAGACAGAATTCACACCTACAAACCTCTCTCACAACTACCTTTGAAGGATAATTCTTTAATCCCCTTGGTTTTCAGGCACTGATCCGGAGGGAGCGCTAATCCTCGCCCAAGGCACCAGATGGCAGAAGGCATAGAACTGACCTTGAGTTCAACGCCATATTGAAGACCCGAGCCACAGTGACCTCATGTCCTCATGAGAGACCCTGCATTGACCTGTGGTCACGAAAACTCCAATCCCCCAAAAGAAGATGCTGGAAGATTAAGTGGGACACTACCGTTCTCCCTTGTTCTCTTGAGCTGCCCTTGATACACGTGGCTGTTATGGGCTTCAGTCACTTTTGTTGTGATTATTACTCACTTGCCCTCCCCTCACGTGTCCCTCCTGAGGATGAGGAATCCACCTATTGATGAAGGAAGGTAAAGTGCCAGAACAGAGGTTCTCTTAGCCAGTCACGTCCCTGTCAATCTTTTCATTTCCTTTCACACTGCAAAAGACCTACGGTGACACCTGTATTGCTATTATTTGATGTTGTTTTATGATTCAGTGAAGTGAAGTGTGTAACTTAATTGTTGAAAGCCCAAGTTATCGCAATCGAGTTCTATTTAAGCACCCTCTGTGCGATTCCTCAATTACTTAATAAACCACCGTATTCGGTTAGGTAACCCTTGGTGTTTTCAAAGACAGATGAGGGTTAGTAAGCTGTGGATCTGTTCATCACTTTTTGTACAGTGGCATCCACTACATTCCCAATCTTACAATGTCCTACGAAGATGGCTCCCTTTTGTTTCTTCGAGGATACCCCAATCATTTTCATCTGACATCCTGTGTTTCGGGACCATTGTTTACCAGTCCCAATTACGCAATTCTTCTTCTATTGTGTGTTTTTCTATTGTAAATATAATTAATTAAGTTAAAGCCTAAGAGTTTACCTATTCCCTCCCATTTCTAAAGAAGGCCCTCCGCCATATTTTGTATATGTTTTCACCTGACCTAAATCAAGGCTAAAGCCACAATAGTGTTATCCCAAGGTAAGTTGCATGCATTTTGCTTGAACTAGATCTCAAAGCTAAAAACATACATCACATACATACATACATACATATATCTATATATATATAATATATATATATATATATATATATATTATATATATTATATATATATAATATATATATATATATATATATATATATATATATATATATATATATATATATATATATATATATATATATATATATAATAATCGCCTCCAACACCAAGGGAAGCCATCGATCTCTGAAATTTCATCAGTCTCATTCATGTCTATCCTGTGTTTTGTTTTCCGCAAATCTTCACTCTTCCCCTAGCTTCCATTCTTATTGTTCTTGTTCAACACTCCTGTTTCCCACAGAAGCCAAGCTCACCCCATCAGGTGATATTCTCTTGGGAGTTGTGCAAAGGGCATGCCCAAGCCATCTCAGTCTCCCTTTTATTATTATCTCATTTGCATAATGATCTTCCGCAATTTCCCTTATAGTATCACAGCTCATTCTATCCAGTCATCTGATGCCTAGTATTTCTTAAAAATTGGTTCATTTTGACACATCCTTCTGCATGTGTATATTTTCATTGTCTTCCCGTGATAATTCTCTTCCATGTAACAATACAGATCGTGCCATACATGTATAATCTTACATTAGAATTCAATTTCAATCTATTTGGTTCCGATATCATACTCAGCCTGTTAGTTTTCTTTACTTTGGTCTTCCACTACATTCCAACTCAACAGAACCTGTCGAGTTGTATATATGATTGTCCTAAATATTTGAGATTCGACCACATTAATCTTGTTATTTCATCCCTCTGTGCATATTTTGTGCTCATAGCCTGTGTTTTTGTACATATATTTTGAGTCGGAACTCTTTAGATATAGGTTGCATTCTAATAAGCAAGCTGTCGTATTGTGAAAACACCACAATATTTAAACAGCTTCCTTAATAGAATACAACTTCTATCTAGGGAGTTTCGACTCAAGAGTATATGTACAAAAACAAAGTTTAGACTAGACAGTTGTGGCTCTTAAAGGTTATATATTTTCGGTTCATAGCAATTATTTGCGGTGAGGTTACTGGCCAACGCCGTACCCCCAAGGATGCTCGAGGAGCTTCAAGTTTCGACGACGTCTGGCATTTCTTCTTGGTCAATCATCCAAGCAATGTCTAATAGCATCGTTGCTTAACTAGGCTGATAGAACGACAAACGCATGATGAAAATGCTTCCACGGGGGAGTACCTCAAAACATTTCTTCAAGAACTTTTCGACCAAGAAAAATGGTCTGAATTGTCTGACTTTTCTTTTCTCCTTGCTGAAGAGACGTCTTTTTTGACTAACAGTAGGAAATCTTTTCAGTTCTAAATAAACCTAGGGTCTAAAAATGAACATCAGAAAATCTGTCAGTCTCTCAGCTGGTTGGTCATACGTTACTGTCATACAGTGACTTTTACATTCGCATGTTACTGATGCAAAACGTCAGTGGATTCTGTCTGTAGTCTAGCTTCTTAAACTAGGCTTAGTATATCAGCCAGTACCTCTGTCACTCGCAAAGCTATTACAGAAACTATTTGGACGCGTTTCAATCTTCGCCGTTACCTACAACATTAGTATGAAATAAAAATTCCCGCCCACGAAACAAGCGTTAAAATATTCGAATAAGTGTGTGAACAGAGATGAAATCTATCATTAAGTCAATAAGACACATAACGGGATATGAGCATTTCGAGACTGTGCCACCGGGACTCTTCCTGAATTGACATCTTCCTGAGTAGCTTTCGAGTCAGAAATTGTGATTGCCCTTTTTCTAGATGTGACAAAAATCCCCGATCTCAACTTCACTCTCCGTTTTTAGAATTGTGGCAGAGAGGAAAAACCACACTCGCAAAAATGATCTGATGTCGATGAGAAACACTTGGAATGACTCAAACTTTCAACTAACTGAGTACTCTCCTTAAACATTACATAATATCACTGTGTATGCTAAGTTGTAACAGACACTTCCCAGTGAATGTAGAATCAAAAGTAAAATCAAATAACTGGCCTTTAACTAATCATCTTACAATAAGAATTGTCAGATGATCAAACGTAAGATGATCATCATTTTTGAAACATTGAAGCATTTTAAAAGGTCTGCCTGGAAGGTTTTTGTTATCGTCACAGATGGACGACAGAACAGTCACAAGGGGATGAACATTAAAAAGGAAATTCAAATGCGCTATTAAGGCCACGGCATTTTAATATCAAGGGAAAACCAATCATAATTTACCACTCGACTTGGAGGCAAACATAGACATGGAATGATTCAAGTTATTTTATTGCTTGAAAGGGAGTCACTATAGAATCGTGAACCTATTATTTCTCCGAACCATTGAATAGTAAAAAAAAAAATAAGTTTAGTTGTAAATGTAGCAAGGGGGCCAAGAGATAAAAATGCTGTGCCCGATTTTTGCCGCTAGAAAAGGAATATCCATATAATTCGCAGGTTTAGGACTGTGTTATACATGAATAAAAATGAGTGCGCACACACACTCATATATATATATATATATATATATACACACATACATACACATATACGTCTGTATGTATGTATGTATGTATGTATGTATTTATATCAAATATATAAGTAGAAATAATTATTATTACTCCGTACATTTCAACTCTTGTTCCTGTCATAATTGAATTTTTGTCTTCGTCCGTGCATTATACGAGGGGCTTTCATATCAACAGTTACGAATTGTAAGTCATAAAAAGTAATTAAAAACGACAAGAATATTATACTAACATTCTATAAAATAACATCAAAACGCCAAATACCCGACATAACTCTTATCATTATTTTAATCATTTCAGAACAGCAATAGTTAGTTTTTAATCACCAAACGTTACTGTCGTAGTAGTTATCTCCTAAACTAAAAGTACCATAAATTAAAACACTGTCTACCTGACACACAACTTTATATTTGCAATTTGCTGATAAATTATGAAAATCTAAGGAATTCCTAACATTTCTTTAACGAATTGCAACTAGCATAAAGATCTGAAATCCGAAAAAAAAGGTATTGGCGAAATTCTTACTTCCAGGTGGGAATAGAACTCACAATGGTTAGAAGAATAACTTCAACGTCGAATCATCCACAATTCATAAGTATTAGGTCATTATATTAGCACCGCAACGCACAGATCTGAGGAATAAGATCACTTTTACTATACATAACGATTATAACATAAGGGACAGAACGACCGCAAGGAATATTTCGAATGAAGTACAGCGCTACTTCCCGTTTCACCTGAGAAGCTCTTAAGGTATATCAAACAACCTGGCAACTCAAGTCAGTTATGAAATGTGAAGTCCAAAAGTGGGATGTGATTGTTTACTGATGTAACCCTTACCTCAATGCCAAAGCATCTGTGCCCCATAAAAGTAACGCTTTCACTCTTCACAACGAACATGTATCTGTCCAGAGAGGGTACCGAGAAAAAATATAAATAAATAAAAAAAGGGGCTAGTTTAGCATGTCTATGTGAGAGAATGAACACTATGAAAATATAGCCATCCCCTTTACACCATACTGACATGGTAAATCGCCTATAGCTTAGCGGGCGATAGCTAATGTAATCAAAGATTTCCAAGTGTAAACAAGAATTTCTAGATAATGCAACAATGATCTCTCAAAGAGTATTTTACTGAGCATACTTATCAATGAGACTTACGCAACTTTATCGTCTGCTTATTCGTAAAATTTTGTAGCTCTGTGCAACACAAATCTAAAGCAGACGAAGTCGTGCAGTCAAAAGATTAGTAAAGTGAACTGTCATAAAACCAAGCCTCCTGATGAGCAAATCTCATGCCACACTTCCAGCTAAGATACACTATCTTAATGACTCCCAGTGTTACGTGATAATTGGTTTTAAATGCATCTACAACCTTTCCATACCTTTCCACGCAAGCAGTGTCACCCTCCTTCCTATGTATGGCAATCACTGGCTTTCTTTCAAAAGTTTCATTTCCCTATGGCCTGCGACTATCGCAGAACCGTCCCTTGGGAATTAGAAATTCTCAAGTTATTGTCTGTTGTTCCTTTCGAGGACCACCATCTTATCTTTTCTGCCGTGGTATCCAGATTTGCACCGCCTATATCCAAGATCTAGCGTTACTTTCACTGTATTTTGGTGGTTTGGTGGGAATATCTTTCAGACAATACATTTATACTTGTACTAAACCCGGTTTTTTTTATACACCCAATTTCTTTTGACTTTCGTTTATCTAGTAGTTCTCATTATTTGCTACTGATCCCCTAATGCCATAAAGAAGATCGACTTCCTAAGATTATTCAAGCAGGACAGAAGCAAAGACGGTAAGAAAAGATCGTGGATGAACGCTAAGTGGTCTCAATTACAATAAACTTATGAAGGTTCTGAAGGAAAATGAAAACGGGAATATAACAATAAGACACTGATTAGAATGCTCTCCGAGAAAACACCTAAGAAAACTTCAAATGTAATTGAAAACTTAAAAAATGGGTAAAATAATGAAACGTGAATCTGATGTATCCATCGGAATTGTACTAATGAAAGTTAACTGTATTCCGTCAAAAGACGTGTGAAGATGATCAGCACTTCTGAATTAGAGATAGAGAGCAAATGACATACACATTTTATGTTAGTGAGAGAGAGAGAGAGAGAGAGAGAGAGAGAGAGAGAGAGAGAGAGCATATATTGCCCACATCAAGAAACCACCGTAACTCAGATAGAGGCAATACCACTTTGGTGATGTAGACACAGCTTGGTATTGTAATGGTAAACACGCCCCCTACGCACGCACTTTCTTTACCATTGACCACTACTCTTAACAAAGCTTCAAAGATACGTGACAGGGAGTTCTGCCAAAATGTTTGTATTTCTAAATTAATCTGTCTTCTAGAAATAATCTGTCTTCTATAATCCAACCTAATTCAAGAGACCTGTGCTTGATAAAACCGATTTAATGAGTTTGCTGGAGTTATGTCTGAGGCACCTTTGAAAGAATTTAAGAGGGCTGTCCGTATGTGGAAAAAGCATTGCTATAACTTTTTATTAGTTGATATAACCTTCCTCTTCTGGGGCAGGAGGCAAAAAATAAATAAATAAAGATAATAAAAACATCTACGTACATACAGCTGCAAATTCATTGTTTATTTGTAAGTACTCTCAGATACATAGTCGTAATTGTACATTACCTGACAGTTTTAATAAGATATGTCTTAGGTGGATACTTGACATTCATTTTCCTTCACAGACGAATAGTCGTTGTGAATAAAACTGAAATGGAGAAAATCCTCTAACCACTACACACGATTTTTATTACGGAATTCTTTTCTCCAAGACGCTCATTGCTTTGTGGGCACAACCTATTTACTTTTTTCAACCAACATACTCGGCCGGCAATAATATCTAAATCTCTAGTGATTTATTTGATTGCCTGTCTATCGTTGTTTCTAAGTCAATGGTCCAGGTTTGGATCCTGGTTGGCACAGATGTAATAATTCATTTATTATATATAATAGCCTCGAGGTTAAGATATTAGTAGATGCACCAATTTTAATAACCTTGGGTGCCGAGTTATTCTCAAAGTATGATGAATTAGATATTAAACGATATTTGTGGCTTACAATTTGTAAACAAAAAAAATGTCACAAGTGTATAAGTGATAAAATGCCATAATTATTTATGTGCATGTATGTATGTATGTACATATATATATATGTATGTATGTATGTATGTATGTATGATATATATATATAGATATATATATATATATATATATTATATATATATATATATATATACTTGTGTGTTTGTGCGTCTGTGTGCGCGCGCGCGGGCATGCTAACTTAGTGTCTTACCCATTTTTCAGTCCGACTATCTTTCCAGCTACCGACTCTCTTACCAGATGTGCGTGTGTTTCGCACTCCGTCCGTCAGTCACTTTCCATTGCCCTGTACCTCTTTCCCATTGTCTTCGCTCCCATTCAAATATCAAAGGAGCAAAGCTCCTGGCTTTCAGCTTTAAGAGTCCTTTCCCTAACCCTTCTAACTCTCTAACGACTCCCACAAAATTAATTCTCTTGCTGTGAAAAAAGAAAAAACAAGCAAACAGGGAAGCAACAGCAGAGGCTGCTGCTGCTGCTGCTGCTGCTGCTGCTGCTAGTATTTCTAAATATAAGCCCAAAGGTATATCTGGATGATTCGATGATTCGTTGCTACACTCTACGCCATTACCTTCCACGATTAACGTATGGACACCGCATCTACCGGAATTTGAATATAAAATTTAGGGCAAAGGCCTAGCGCTGGGACCTATGAGGTCATTCTGCACTGAAAGGGAAACTGAGAATGTAGAAGATTTGAAAGGTGTAACGGGAGGAAAACCTCGCAGTCGCAATATGAAACATTTGTTACGAGAGGAAGGAAAGCAAGATGGGAAGGGACATGATATGAACGGAGGTCGAGTGAAAGGATTAAAAGGGTTTGCAGCTGGAGACCGAAGGGGCGTTGCAGAGAACCTTAAGTAAAGCCTTGTGCAATGCACAGACCACGTGGCGTGGGGTGCACTGGCGGCATTACACCCCTTAGGGGAAAACCGTTTAAAACAACTGATTATCCGTGACAGACAATGACTACAAAATACTCATCAATAGCTTGCTTTTAACTTCAAATTTGAAACAGATATACACATATGTATACATATGTGGTTATAGTTATTGATACAGATATAGATAGAATTTGATAAGCCACCAACCGTAAGTCTGCCTAAAGAACACTTAATATTCTTGGTCAAAGTTCCAGTATAAGGAGGCAGCTTTTGAAAATAAACTGAATGACAGGCACATACTGCCTAATCATCTTCAGCCTCTCCCTTACCATCATGATTTATTTTTGTTTTCTAGATCAGTGGTTCCCAGACTTTTTTCTGTCATTTCCCCCTTGCACCCAGTTCAACCATCCACATTTCCCCCTTCAAGTGTATGAGGGAAAGAGTAGTTAAAACACACTGTGACTATTTACTCATTATTTTTCAAATGTACAAATATACTGATAAACATATAGATACAGAGTAAAGTGGATAGAGAGCGGTTAGCAACAACTAACCGCATAGCCATAGAGAGCAGTTAGTAACAAATAAAAGGATATGAGAAAATCCATCTAAGATTTTTTTTTGTTAGTAGGTAGTGTAATTATTTATTTCCCCCCCCCCCCCCCCCCGGTAGCTTCAAATTTCCCCCCAGGGGGAAATTATATATATATATATCTATATATATATATATATATATATATTATATATATATATATATATATATATAGATATATATAATATATATATAAATAATATCTATGTGTGTGTGAACGTATGGGTTAGTTGGCAGGGCTAAGTGGTAATGCACTGGTCTGGCACTCCAAAGGGGCGAAATTCGTTCCCGGCCCACCGCTCCCAATCGACTCGGCTATGAGTGTGTCCCAGCAAAAGCTGGAAGTCAGGAAAACCAAATCGATCCCACAACCTCGTCTCCAAATACCTACTAGGAATGGGAAGGGGCTCCCTTTGTTGAGTGGAATATAAAATTTAGGCAAAGGCCAAGCACTGGGACCTATGAGGTCATTCAGCGCTGAAATGGAATTTGACAGTAAAAGGTTTGATAGGTGTAATAGGAGAAAACCTCGCAGTTGCACTATGAATCGTGTGTTAGGAGAGGGTGGAAAGTAAGATGATGAAAGAGAATATGAAAGGAGGTACAGTAAAAGGTAAAAGGAATGAAAAGTGGTTGGAGCTAAGGGCCGAAGGCACGCTGCAAAGAATCTTAAGTAATGCCTACAGTGCACCGCATGAGGGGGGGGGGGGGGCTCCCTTTGTAATCATTCTTCATTGGGGAAAAGGCATATGGGTGAAAAAAAAATACACGCACACACACACACACTACATATATATATATATATATATATATATATATATATATATATATACATATATACTATATATCACATTACATATATATATATATATATATAATATCTATATACATATTACATATATACATATGCATACATATATATATATATATATATATATATATATATATATATATATATAGATAGCTATGCAAGAGGCAGAGAAACGTAGCAGCAGATAAAAAAGAGAAATTCAACGTGACCTTATTGGTTGGGAAGAAAATCTTTATCAAAGTAAAAAGTATCCAAGCAAAATCGGACAAAAGTGTCATTGCAGCGAAATTCCCCCTTAGTTATTCTACCCAAGAGGCTCTTTTCTTCCTTGAGCGTAGCCTGTAGCCTAGGAGAAGCGTAAAACAGTTCCCAAAGACGACTCTCTACGGCCAAATTACGATGGTGTACTGAATTCCAAAGTAAGGACCGACGCTCTCTTAAGCTTTTAGAATTCCAAGCGTGGGGCAAGGAAGGAGCTCTTGGCTTCTCCCGTCGGCATTCTTAGCATGGGGTAGAGTTATGCGGTCTCTGATTTTGCAACTTACCTGCCTGACCCGAGGCCTTTATTGCCCATTAACGCCTGCTTACACGTAATTGTAGACCCGTAACCTACAAAGCATGAAACCATTGATTTTTAAACTTGCGACGATATACCTGCCGGTTATGAGAGAAAAAATTTGAGGGCTTTGTTATTTTCTTTTGGAAGAGACAAGATATCTTTCGTACGCAGACTGGAAGACTTTTTGGAAGGGGTTGTAGGGATAATATAAATAGCTTCTTCAAAAAGTTAAGAATAAAAATAAATCTAATCCAGCGGTATGTCGGTCAAAGTCTTTCAAGCACCCAATTAAGAGTCATTCCAAACCCAAGCTAAGAACTAACCAAACCTAATCCCACTTAACCAAACTTTGAATTGTGACCATAATATGAGTAAAAGGTCCTCTGGGGTCGACATGCCTTGCTTCCCAGCGAGTCAGCTATCGGGCAAAATTGAAAACTGAGTGGTGACGTCACTGACAGGATTTCAAGGTGTCTTTGGAGAGCATTACCTATGATGTTTGGCAGAAAAAGAAAGCAAGAAAGCTGTACAGTTGCAAACCCAAGATATTTATTTGAGAAATAAAAAGTTAGTTGACATATGCGAAGAAGAGAATAGATAGGTCTTGTCAATTTTCTAATATCGGTGGTAGGAAGGGAGAATACTAGTATTATCTTAAAAATATAAGTAAAGCAAATGATATCAAAATAATGTGAAAAAAGATAAAAAGTAAAGAGAGTTATGGGTAAAAGAAAGCCTACGAAAAGCTGTGGTGTTAATTTTGCCAAATAACGAGGAAAGGAATGTTCGTAGGTGGCACTGTCACGTACAAAGAATGTAAAAAATGAGACAGTAAGAAAAGCTTAGGTTCTGGGGACGAAGTGAAAAAAAAACGCTCAATTGAAAGACGAACCTGATCAAGATAATGTGAAAATGATAATCACATATAACATGTAATACCAAGGTACAGGAATGAGATTTATTCTTCAGCAAATCTCTGCTTCAGGAAAGTCGAAACTTGCGTTTTTTTTATTTATTGATTTAATTTTTGCATGAGACCTACAAAATCCCACTTGCTATGGACTCGGGCTCATATTTGCATGTGTCACAACGATTACTGAGAGAAGAATTACCGAGGATCATTTATGTATGTAAGTGTTTGTATAATAAATAAATAAATATATATATATATATATATATATATATATATATATATATATATATATATATATAATGTATGTGTATATATGTATATACAGACACATATATATGTATATGATATGATATGATAAGATATGATATATATATATATATATATATATATATATATATATATATATATATATATAGAGAGAGAGAGAGAGAGAGAGAGAGAGAGAGAGAGAGAGAGAGAGAGAGAGAGATGCTAACGATGCATGGTAATTCACTTTCAAAGTTTTAAGTAGAAGCTGCATTGGAAACGATAAGGAACAACGTTGAAGTTGGCTCGAGCTGCTTTGAAATGATCCAATGGAAGGCGATTTTGCACGTTTACTTTCGAAAACGCATGACCCATGAAGTCAAGAGTCCTCACTCTACAACAGAGATCTTGAGAGTTTAGAAAATGATGGCAATATTAGATAATAAGGGAAAAAATACTCTTAACAATATGCGGCTGGCGGCAAAGCTGCAACAAAATATGTTAAGAAATATGTTTTTAAAAACCTTACACACATGCTGCTGCCTTCTTCTTTTGATCAGTACAAAACGCATGCACATGGTTGAGAACATCCTTAGCTACTGATGAACAATGCAATCATACCAACAGGGAAACACCGGGAGCCTAAACAATTTTTCCCTTGTCCAACATTGGAATGTAAGTACTGATCGTTCAAGGCTCATTGTTTTAGTTACTTCTAACTTCCGTTAATTCGTATTTTACATAACGGATTCTTCTGATATTGATCAAACCTTACACTGTGCTATAGCTCGATACCAGTCTTCCACAGTCTTGGATTTGAGCTCCTGGCTTGAATGGTACTCTCAAGCACAGTACGTTCCGAGGTTTATTTTCCTACTAATTACTGTTGTTTTAATAATTTCTTTTTATTAACTTTACTACTTATTCTCTAAAATTCTTTGTCTTTTTCGTATTTCCACAAACATCTTATATTTTTGTAAGCTTTCTGAGGAATAAAGCTTACTAATACTATAACATATAAAAGGTCTTTTACTAGCTAGTGATGTCAAAGAGTAAGTATAATTGGTAATAAATCAGATCGTGTCAATTCTGCTCTCATTGCGGGAAATATTACTCCCAACAAGGTCACATCATTTGCCTAGGAGACAAAACTGACTGACGAAAACATGTGTGTTGACGAGACACAAAACCAGCATGTTGAACTCAGAAGTACTATGTGAAATTATGGGCTAAAACGATATATAAAAACACGAAATGCTAAACTAGTAAACGGTGAATCTTCTGAGAAACGCGAACATAATATATACAATTAGTTTATCCCCGGTCGGTAGACCAAGAAAGTTGCCCAACGCCTCCGTAACGAGCAATTTCAATATCGATGGAGCACGGCGCATGGCGCAGGTCTGGCAACGTCACTCAAAAATATTTGGTTGAGAACTGGAGCAGCTGCACAAAATCTGGAATCAACCTCGTCACTAATGGGAAAATGATATTCCTTTGATTTCAGGTACAGCACCTGATATGAAAGTGATACTCCTTTGACTTCAGATACAGTATTCTTAAGGCAGCTAGCCACAAATCCCCGTACTCTTCACTTGTCAAATAGTGTTATAACGACAACACTTAAGCTCAGTGGCTCGCTCTTTCTATTCATTTTTAAATTCGTGAACTTCTATCAATTTTGCAAACAAGAATTTACACGCAAACTAGTTTTTTGGCTTCGGTCGGACAGACCGGCAAAATATTCGACGGAAACCATTCAAAATTTGAATTGATTGACACATATGTAATATAAAACAGAGCACCCGGATTCAAACTACCTGTATGCACAGCCAGAATTTACGGTACTGAGAAAAAATCTTCACCAATAATTTCCCTTGCACTCACTTGTTTTTTCTGTCATGGTGAAGGAAGCATGCGCTCAACTTTTCTCAAAGTAGTATCCTCCACTTACCTGAAAAAAAAGGAAATATAGGTTTTTAACGGGAGATACAAATGAAAAATATACAAGTTGTCTTAAAGCAAAAATGACAGCAAATTTCTAAGAACAACGAAGTTGACTAACCGACGCTTCATTTTCCATGATCGCATTTGGTTATGTAAATCATTTCTCTTATAACTAGGTTGATGATATTTCAAAACATATGAAATGAGTTAAGGCGATATTCCAAGAATGACATCACTACCCGCAAATGTGTGGCGCTTTCTCAGATGGTGGCACAGTGAGCTGCAGTTCCAATCAATTTATGGCCTCGGCTCGAGTCACATAAATGAATGTGACTAGAGAGATCTCGCGGACAAAATACTGCCTCAGGCAGCAGAGAACGGTAATTATTTTCTATGAAGTCAGATGAAGATTGACTTCAAGAAACAATCATCTTTCTTCTTAGCGTCGCAGTTCCGAGTTTGTTTTTATCCCCCGGGATTTATTGTCACCTTTTTGGCATGACTATAGCCATTAACAACAGAGACTTACTCGCACGGGCTATCAAACGGAAACTGTTGATTATGCGGGCAAGCATTGTGCCACTTCTGAAATTTATTAATATTTCTCCTTCTCTTCCTTCTGCTTCGAGGGCGATTTCGGTATTGGTGCGTCTGAGTGTTTGTGTCACCTGTGACATTATGTAAGTAAAGGAGACTGAATGTTTTAACTGGTTTCTATTTTCAGTTCAGTCTTTAAGTTAATGGTTGCGACTCCTTATAGTATATGAAAACTGCACCAAAATTATTAATGAAAACAGTAATAGTGGCTATTAAATTATTTTCACTAAACATCATCATTATAAGCAGCGTACAGAAAACTTTTGGATCCGTAATTTAATACAAAAGAGACCCTTCAAAAAGTTAAAATGATATTACCTAAAAATGAAACTAACAGCTAACAGGGGAGAGAGAGAGAGAGAGAGAGAGAGAGAGAGAGAGAGAGAGAGAGAGAGAGAGAGAGAGAGAGAATCAATAATCGCCTACATCTTCGTTTAATTATCTATAACATGGAAACTACACTTTTTGTGAGGGAGAAAGCCGATAATTAGTTTCTCGATATCATTCTGCTCCCATTCCTAAAATCTTTGTCCATTCCATTTCCCTTCAGGTCGTCAAGTGCTGATCACTGAGTCTGTTGTTACGGTCATGGATCTCTTATGAGGCTCTGCCTTTTTCCAAGTCCGCATCATGCCGGAGTTTCCCCACGACGAAGTCCGTCATAAATCCATGTCCGTGAAAACGGAACGGTGAGGAAGACGGAGGGAAAGCCAGCCGCCATGTAATCTCAGTAAGCAACTTTTGCAGACAGGTTTTGCATTTGAAGTTTCTTTTCTATGGGTTCCTCTCTGCTGCACTCATTCTGACCCTCTGCTCCAACCCCTTAATTAAAAATCTTTATTGCTGTGTACTGATCAGGCTGACATTCAAGCCCGGACAGCACCACAGACCATAATGATCAAAAGTTACTTCTACAGTAACGGTATTTCGACTAAAATACCCAGTTTTCCTTAACGTGTCGACATTACAAGACGTAAGGGGAAACAAACTGTGCGATGATGTAATATATGTAGAAGTATTATTCTTACCTAGTAGTATTGTAACTATAGTTTTCTTTTGGGGGGTAGGAATTACCATTACATTATTCTTATTTAAGAAATCACAATGTAACACGTAACCACAAATAAAAATACCAACAAGGATTTAGTGAATCAGTCAAGACAACTATGAGGCGAAACAAAGTGTGTGCGTGTGTTTGTAAGTTTGCGTAGCATAGTGTGTACGTACATCGGCGTACCTCTTCCTCCTCTTCTTCTTCTTTTTCTTCTTCTACAGTGCCTTGAATGTTAAAGTGTACATAAGAAAGGAGCCAAAGGCTGCAGCAAGAGTGGGCCACCACCTCTCTATTTTTACTCGGGCTAACTCCCCCAAACTTTGGGCTTCGTTCTTTACCCGCTTCTTGGGCAACACTGTCACTGCGAGGTGGTGGAGGGGGAGGAGGGAGGAAGGCGAAGAGGAGGCTGAGGGGATAATAGGAACAGATGAAAGAAGCACGAGAGATGAAGAAGACGAAGCAGAGAAACAGAAATTGGAGATTTCTGTTGGCCTTATACATTAGTACCACACGGGTTTAATGAACTACAACAATGCACAACAGAAAAGGAGACTAGGATGATACAATGTTAGAAAAAAACTGAGGTAAAACCAATGTTTGATGAAGAGACTAAAACAAGTATGGGAGAAAGAAATATTTAAGACGGAGAGACAATTCTTTCATGAAAACCAATTCACACAAGAGAACGGGGGAATGAGGGGAAAGACTCCTCCACGGGAGAAGGCTGGCGAAAATACTAAGTCAAGCCAACCGCTAAATACACGGGAGAACTAAAACAGAAAAAAATACTAAAGTAAAATTCGGAGAAAAATTTAAGAAAGAAACGGAATTTTACCGTCAATATCAAGTTAAATAAGAGGGTTACTAATAAAGTAAACAGCACTAAGAATCGACAGCAATGACCTGAACAACCTTTGTGAATTATATGACAGAATACACACACATACACAGCGTGTGCGTGCGTCTATTAATGGACGACACAAATTTACATACTTTACACCATAATTAACATGAAATTTTGTAATATATTTGAGTTTTTAAATTAAACCATTTATTACAAAATACGTAAAAGTCAATGTACTTACATATCGTATCACACCCATATTATGGTATAAACAGCATGGTCATATTAATATATGCACAAATTAGTATTATGCACATTTTATAATACATAACAGATATATATATATATATATATATATATATATATATATATATATATATACATATACACACACACACACACACACACACATATATATATATATATATATATATATATCACCAAACGCCTTCTGCCATTTAGAAGGACTGTCATCAGAGAGAGCCGGCCCCCTTCTCTTGAAGTCTTCACTAATAAGGTTGGTAGTGCAACTGTCTTTTTCTTGACCCAAGCAGACGGTGATGCCCTTTTACTTGACCCAAGCAGATGGTGATGCCCTTTTAAACTATGGCTGATTTCCCCTTACAAAATAATACGGACGCTATGGACGCCATTATCATGGCAAATAAATAGATATACATATATATAACTATATATATATATATATATATATATATATATATATATATATATATATATATATATATATATATATATATATATGTGTATGTGTGTGTATGCGTTGACGGCAGTGGGAATGTCACCCACTGCACTGAATACCCAGGATACCTACGGGATGAAAAAATTTAAAGTTTGAAACATAAAACAGCCAACACATTTCGTGGGTTATTTATAGATTACTGATTCCCCTTTTGGCAATGAGAGAAACAAGGCGAAGTATACTTAGTTCTGCAGCAAAAAATGCGGTTTCTTTAACACGAGTCTAACTTACCTAGATTAGATTTTACGTGAAAAATGGTTTCATTTTGTTTTCTATTTTAGTTTCCGTTCTAGTTTCCACAATTTCTTTAAGTTAAAGCACAACTCGTATAACACTCAAGCATAGTGTAAATATTGTTATATTAACACGTGTATATGTGTGTGTGTGTATATATATATATATATATATATATATACTATATATATATATATATATATATATATATATAATTTAAATATATATATAATTATATACATATATTTATACAAACAATATTTATATGAATATAAACGCTACTGTTCACTCTTACCTGATACTAGCATAAAGTCTAAACAACTGCCTACCAACTTCCTAGCACTTTTTTTGTATACTGTAATCACTACAAGCCTATATCCGAGCGAAAAAAAAAAACTTTCCCCTTCAGCCACAAGATTCGTGCCAACACACCGAGATACCATACACAAAGTACTCTAACACTATGCAACGAACACGAACTGTAATCTAGATAAACTCTTGCTTACACAATCTGTCGAGTTCAGATACATTAGGTGTGTGTGTGTGTGTGTGTGTGTGTGTGATCAGTAAGGACTCCAAGGCCAAAACCCGGAATTACATTTAACACAACGTTATTACGACGCGTTTCGAGCAGTACTCTCAACTCTTTATCAACCTACAAATTAAGATCATAGTGGCATTACAAATTTCATAATAAAATTCTGAATAATACAGTATAATGACTACAAAAATTATACGTATAAAAGATGGTAAATAATAAAAAATACTTTAATAATTGCATTGTAACTAGGCCCTGATAGATAATTACCTGTAAGAAATTACTTACCGAAATGTTCAAACCATCTCATCCAACCTGATATGGTAATTTGTCCAACTCAAGTGGCATCACAACCACTACACTGCCATTTATAGATCAGATTGGACGGCTAAGTTTCTCGTTCCCATCCTTGCGCCGTTAATTACAAATGAGTATAGTACCTTAAATGATTCCTTTCATTTACTTAACTACCTAAGATACTGTAATTTTAATAGCTGTGTTATGGCTTCAATTGATGCTCTGTTTACTCAAATTCCACTGGATGAGACGATCGATATTTGTCTCAATAAGCTGTTTAAAAATAAAGATACTGGCTGTCAGTGGATTTAACAGGCCGTAGTTAAAGAAACTTTTAGTCTTGGCTACCAAAGTACTGCTCGATACATGTCCCAATTAACTTGTGTAAAATGCTTTTACAGTTTTTAGCCTTTGTGTTCTTACTGTACTGATATAATATATATATATATTAATTAAATTTTTTATATATATAATATATAGTATATAGATATATATCAATATATCAATATTATTATATATATATATATATACATATTATATCATATATAAATATATTGCCTATATACATATATACATATCCAGTAGTGTGTATGTGTGTATATATATATATATATATATATATATATATATATATATATATATATATATATACATATACATGTGTGTGTATGTATATATATATATCACATATACATGTGTGTGTGTGTGTGTAAAAACGCGTGTTTGTTAGTTTGTTCCAGGTGAACACCTTCATCAGTGAACTGATCAGTATGATATTTGACGCAGAGGTTAAGCTAGCATAAGGTTCAAACATGGGATAATTAGATTATCTTAAAAACATATACACCCTCCCCTAAAAAGTTATTACTTCCAACCCGGCAGAAGATAACTTTCTTATTTTTGTGCCGGTTTCGTTCAAATTTGAAACATGCTACTGGTGACCAATGAATAACTTCAAAATATTTATCAAGTCAATTGGGACCCTGGAACGATACCCAGTAAATATAACTTTCTTACTTTGGGGACGATTATGGTTAAATTTACAGCATGGGGGACTCCTATGCCCACCGCAATATAGCTTTCTTATTGTTTTGCCAATAAATTCTAAATTCGAAACAGGGGTTAATATTACCAAGTGCATTATTTGAAAATACTTAGATGGGGGCAGGCCCTGATGGACGAATAAAAATAATTACACGACCCCATACATGAATTTCACTGTTATTTTCTTACGTTTTTGTTTAGATTTTTCACTTAGATATTAGTCACACTGCATCTAATATATGGTAAGCCCGATAGGAAGAGGGGTAATGTATGGGAAAGTGGAGATATGTAAAAATAACCCAAAACTACAGTTTTCGAGGTCGCTGAGACGATTAAACTATCGCGATGCCATTCAAATCTAAGTTCAGCCCCAATAGAAATCGGGGTAAGAAGTGGTGAAATATTAAATATGAAAAATAATGGGCAATGTAACTGAAACAGCTATATTAACAAGAGAGAGAAGAGAGAGAGATGAGAGAGAGAGAGCGAGAGAGAGAGAGAGAGAGAGAGAGAGAGATTCATTTAATTTTCCCGTGCAGCATCAGGTTGGTCAGCTATATATATATATATATATATATATATATATATATATATATATATATATATATATATATATTATATATATACTATATATATATATATATATATATATATATATATATATATATATATATATATATATATATATATATATATATATATACTATAAATATAAATATATACACACAAATATAAATATATATTTATATATATATACATACATACATACATACACACACACAAATATATAATCATAATATTACACACATATAAGTACATTTGCTTATCTATACGAAATCGATGCACTCTACAATGAAAACGATGTAGAAACCATAGAGGGAAGGAACTAAAGTTCTTGATTTCTCCAACAGTTTCGCCTTCCATCAAACCACTTCCAGAGAACTTTATTGACCAAAGTTCCCCGGAAGAGGCCTAGTGGAGGGCGAAACTGTTGGGACAGATTAAGAATTGTATTTCCTTCCTTCCGTTACGGTTTCTCCTTCGTTTTCATTGTGGAGTATATGTACGTGTATATATATGTGTGTGTGTATATATATATATATTATATATACATATACATACACACAACAACACATTAATTAGTAATATATATATATATATTATATATATATATTATATATTACTATACTATATGATAATAACTTATATATATTATATACATCGAGCTACAATTGTCCTTTATCTAATTCCTTCTACCTCGGAATTAATATGTTTATATTAACCGAAGGGGAATTTTTTTTTTTAGTCGATAAGAAATTCGTCGGCTCACGGGCGCCAACCATCGAAACAATAAATTCAGGACGGACAGTGAAGCATTAGACCTTCGGCTAACATATATGAAAATATATTAATTCCGAGGTAAAGCGAATTAGATATTAAAGGACATATTATATATAATATATTGCGTGCTGTGTATTGGAACATGTACGTATTTGTGAACGTTTGTTTCCGTGTGGATATTTCACTGTATAAATAAATGCTCCCAGGACCAGCCTCGGTCTCGTCGAAATTGGAGATGAAGACTTGAATACTAATGCCAGTTGCTTCACCATATAATGCTTGATTTGTGACGCCAATAAAAATTCACCGACTAGAATGGTCAGTTACTCAAAGGAAAGAACCAAATGTTGGAGACGCCGAAATATGACTGAGAACGAAAGGGTCCAAGAGGGTTTCCTCAGTGACTTGAAACTCTATCTAATAACAATTACCTCATTAATACTATGTGTATAATAAATACCGAAATAACTAATGCTCTCAGCGAATTATTTTCAGTAAACTTCAAGTTTAGCTAATAAACATTATTACGGTTTTAGCACTCACAATCACTGCGATAACAGCATTTTCTTTCAGCAAATTATTGTTTACAGTGAATGTCACAGTTCCTCAAGGCATCATAAAACACCTACTTAAGAAATACCTTATCGAATCCAGTGAAATAATACTTACAATCGTTTGTTACTGACAAGAATCACTCCCCGATCCAACAAAATGCTCCTGAGGAAGTGAACGAAGCTAATCCCATCAAAACGTACTACACCTGAAAGTTGTCCCATTAACGCCAAAAGGGACGGAGTATTACTCAGCGCAGTCTACGACACCTCACCTCGGCTAAGGTGATCGTAAATACCGTTATCTATGTGACATGATGCGTATAATAACTTTGGAATTATGAGCCTTACTTCAAGCAAGCAGTCGCTTTCTCACGTTTATCATCCTCTGTATTACCATTTTCGCTTGATAAAATAAAATTATGAGACGATTGGTGAATGAAGATGCACCTGCTTTCGGGTGTCATCAAAAGTGACTTTCATAAACCTCTTTATTGTCTGTTAAGTGGGTTTTTGATATATGTTCTGGTTGTGAAAAGGAATTTGATAGTATAATTAAGCAGTCCAGTCAATTTGTACGAAACGTCTGTATTGCAAATTGAATTTTAATGGAAACGAGCCAAGGACATGGCAATGTAATAATAGCTGAAGGAATCAGAAACGAGTGTTCTGAACAAAAGATCAAATCCGATCAAAAGAAAACAGAAATCTACAAATACTGGAGATGAAGAGAAGACTCGGTTTCAATTGAATTCTAGAGAAAAATATATATATATAGTAAAAATTCAAGATAGGAAGCCCACAAGATATGGGGAAATTTTCCAATGAATAATAGATACCTGGGAGTTCTTCGACTTCAGAGATGTTGCAAGCAGAAGAGGAAGGGACTGTGCTAGCTGAAACCCGGAAGGGTAACCATTAAGGGAAAGTCGTAATAACCGCCCCCCCCCCCCCCTTCTCTCTCTCTCTCTCTCTCTCTCTCTCTCTCTCTCTCTCTCTCTCTGCTGGGGAAGGAAAAGGGGGTGTGTGCTTCTCATCTCATACACAAAGACATGCTAAGAAACCGGAAGACTGTGCCTTTCTGGTGGTCCCTCTCCTATATTGAATAGCGTTGGTATGCGTGTCAGGACCCAGTTCCCACACACATTATAAATTTATATATGTATATGTGTGTATATATATATATATACATATGTATGTATGTATGTATGTATAATATGCTTAAAAATCATAGTAGATGCACGTAACTTTATGACATAAGCGAATACAACAGGAAAAATAATAGTAAAAAATTCGTATTGAGCGCTTTCGTCCTTTAATCTGACATTGTCGATGCACAAATGAGATACAGCTGTTTAATTGTCATAAGGGTAAAAATCAAAGAGATAATCCAGGATAATCGGAGATCACACCGTAAAACAGACTTAACCACAAGAGAATCGGAAGCTTAGCCATACAAAGTCCAAAGGCATTTATACAACTGAATATATTAATTTTGTTGCTTATATTTATTTACAATTTTTTTTTAATTATGAAGGTAGAGAGTTTAAACAAACCAAGACTTAAATGTAGAACACTTCCATTATTTGATCGGACGAAACAAGATACAATAATATTCCTTTTAACTGCGTCGCTACACGCCATTAAGGTTCTTGCCTGACTCCAGTTAATAGGATGATCTAAATCTCTCATATGTACGAATGATGCATTCAACATTTGACCAGTTCTCACTGATTATTGGTGCTATTTGATTCGTTGTGAAAGTGATTCTCCACTTTGTTCGTAATATATTACATCAGACTTTTTACAACGAATTTCATACATGCAGCCATAAACATCTTGAGGAGAATTTTTTTTTTTACTAGTCTTAACATTAATATTACTGAAAACAACATTGTTGAAAAGCTTTAAAATTCTAGGAATTTCTAAAAACTTTTCATCGTACGTTAAACTACTAAATCTACAAAAGCCCTTGGGTATTTAATTTTCAAGGCAATATCAGACCTATCATTAGTTCAGTAGGTTCAGTTACGTATAATTTATCTCAATGGCTTGTAAAAATTCTTACGCCTTTGGTAAGAAACATTTCTAACACGAATGTAAAAAACAATGTTGATTTTATAAACAAATTGAATAAATCAAATTTGAATTTTGATTATGGTTAGTTCTGATGTCTCTTTATTTAGAAAGTGCCTGTAGATGATTTAATTGAATTTTTGGAGGAAAATTAGAAAGTTACGATATGCCTTTAACTGTAGCAAATCTCATTAGTCTTATGCGGTTATGTATCAAAAACGGAAAATTTTGTTTAAATGGTGATTTTTTGGTACAAACGGATAATCTCGTATCTCCTGTCCTTAGCAATATTTACATGGAATTATTTGAGACAAATCTCTTACCAAGAATTTTGTCCCAAAAAGTTATCTGTTTTAGGTTTGTGGGTGATATTTTCTGTATTTGGCCAATTCACGAAAATCAGGAATTTCTTATTAAGCACAATAATTTAGTCACTTCTATAAAATTTACTGCAGAGGAAGAAAGAACTTGTAATTTGAATTTTCTTGATGTAACAGTCCATTGAAATGATAAAAATTTCACCTTTTCAGTCTTTCGAGAATCATCTAACATTACCTCCTTTGTTCATTATTATTCCAATCACCATCAAAATGTTAAATTCTCTTTTTTTCTGGGATGTTCTAAAGAGCTCTGCGTGTGCGTAGCCCGCAGTTTATTAACGCTGAGATTAAAACTATTTATGATATTGACTTGAAACTTAAATACCCAAGGACTTTTGTAGATATAGCATGGAAAAGAGCTAGAAAAACATTGTTTTAACTAATGGCAAACTTGAATTTAGCAAGCATAACATTCTCAAATGACCTTGTGATGAAAGGTTTTAGAAATTCCTAGAAGTTTAAAGCTTTTCAACATCAATGTTGTTTTCAATAATATCAATGTTAAGGGTTTAGTAGTAAAAAATCCTCCTAAAGATGTTTCTGGCTGCATATATGAAATTCCTTGTAAAAAGTGTAATGGAATATATTACGGACACTGGAAAACCACTTTCCCAACGAATCAAACAGCACCGATATTCAGTGAGATCTGGTCAAATATCTTTTGTTCGAAAGAGAGATTTAGATCATCCTATTAACTGGAGTCAAGCAAGATCCTTAATGCCGTGTAGCGACACAGTTAAAAGGAACATCATTGTATCTTGCCTCATCAAATCAAGTAATGGAATGTTCTAAATTTAATTCTTGGCTTAATGTTTAAATTTAATGCCTTCGTAATTTAAAATAAAAGTTGTAGATATATATATATATATATATATATATATATATATATATATATATATATATATATATATATATATATATATATATATATATATATATATATATATATATATATATATATAAGCAACAAAATTAATATATTCAGTTGTATAAATACTTTTGGATTTGGTATGGCTAATCTACCGTTTCTCTTATGGTTTTACAGTGTCTGTTTTACAGTGTGATCTCCGATCATCCTGGATTATCTCTTTGATTTTTACCCTTTTGACAATTAACCATCTGGAATTCTTTATCTTTTTGTTTACCTTGCAACTCTCTTTTCAACTGTGCCTCGACAATGCCTCATTAAAGGACGAAAGCGCTCAGTACGAAATTCTGCCTATTATTTTTCCTGTGGTATTTGCTTATATATACAATATATATGAGAGCCTCTTCTTGCGCCATTTCATTTTCCATTAACGTAATGTTATTGAGAATAAGGAATAATTTTTGCATTTGCTTCAATAAAGTAAGATACAGGCAAAATTCACCCCTACCAATCACTCACCACTCCCTTTGAGGATTAACTCTGTTAATCTGCCCTTGATTGTTTGACTGGACATTGGTTTGCAGGCAGCTGGCCGAGGAGAAAGTTAATTCCGAAGAACATGAATTAGCCACCATATTTAAAGGGACGAGTAGCACTGACCTCGTGTCTTGAAGACTCATGTGTGACACACAGTCAGAATCTGGCAAAGTTTGTTGCCTGCTCTACCAATCTTAGAAGGTGGCTGTTGCTAACCACGAGTGCTGGAGCCCTGGAGGAAAACTACTCCATTTCCTGTAGAAGATCAAGTGCCACACTCCAAGTTTCTCTCAACAGGCAGTCATGTCCTTATAATTCGACTTTATTTCCTTTCTTTTCCATGTGAAGGTCCTGTATTATTTGAAATTTGCGTATTTTTCAAGCCATAGGCAAATGGTAATTCTTTGGTAATGTAAAGGTAATTAAGCATTGTAGAATAGAGTTGCTAGGTACCACAGTACACCCCCCTTGATCCACTAACTGGTGTCGCATTCATTCTGCATAACCACGTGCATTCTAATTACAGAATGCAGTAGTCAGCTGTGGATACTGTTCTTCACTTTGTGCGCCCAGTGGGGATCCCTTCCACCGTACTTCATCGCTCCTTGTGCCCCGGAATTGTGGGTGGGTCACCTTTGAGTCAACTTCAAGATCTAATTTTTTATGTTAATTTTTAAGTCACCTTATGAGACCTATTTAGTCCTTTACTTCCTATTGTGCAATCATTATACTTCTGATATGTCACTTATTTAAGTGAAATCTTAGTGTTTACCTAACTATTACCCACTTTGAAGAAGACTCTCAGCCGTAATGTTTATATGACTGTTACTAAATCCATGGTCATAGAGTTGCATAATTTTCTAGAATCAGTTGCGCACATTCTAGTATGAATCATATCAGTGGTGACCTCTAGCATGATCTTGCAAGCCCCCTTGCAAGCAAGTATCAGCTGAATAGCATTGCTAAAGCTGGCTGTGAGAGTAGAGACTAACCTGAAAGTCTAGAGTAAAATTTTTCCTATATAAGAATGCGAGTGATCCAGTTACCACAGTAAATGAAGTGTTATGTTTTTAGGTATTTTATGTGAGGTGCAACCAAAAACCATGACTGCTAGAGTTAGAGATAATCCAAAAACCATGACTGCTAGAGGTAGAGATAGGAATATACTAGGCCGCGTGCATGCAAATTAATTTATAAGCGGAGAAAGAGTTATTAACTCAATACACAAGCTTTTGATAGGTACTTCATGATAGCGCACATGCCTTTTCATATTAGGTGAGCTAGGCGCCAAGCAAAGTTAGGAGTGATTAAAAGGAAATAGTGTCAGTAGTTCCTTCAAAAATTCTATTTATATGGGAAATCTCACACCAAAATGGCACATTTTAGCTTGGCACATGCTAGGGGCCACGTGGCTTCATATTCAGCCAGAATTCTGGTATCACTGGAGTTCTCTCTTTTGCTCATGTCAGGTATTAATGGGTAGATTTTATTTTCTTTCATTAACATCTCTTAATGAAAGGTCTGTTTCATTAATGAAAGGTAATCTTGGTTTCTGTTGGCCTTGTAAGAATAGCATTGATAAATACCATCCCTTGAACGTGGTAATAATTGATAAAAACTCTATTACTTGGACGTAAGGAAATTCCTTCCTATTGTTTATTTCATAAGTACTGTGAAAGCTGTATGCTCCCCACTTTTACCATTATCAGTATACTTACATAAACCTTAATGATCTATAGCGCCAGCTATGTACTTACCTCTTAGCATGAATTCATCTTAAGCTTATGTTAACAGTTGTGCCGCAATTCAAAGAGTCTTTTGTGACCATCAATTCAAAGAGTCCTTTGTGGCCATCAATTCAAAGAGCATTTGTGATCATCAACTCAAAGAGTCCTTTGTGACCATCGACTCAAAGAGTCCTTTGTGACCAGCAATTGAAAAGTCCTTGTGACTATCAATTCAAATGTCCATTAGGGATGTCAATTCCAAAGTCCTTGTGACTATCAATTCCAAAAAGTCCTTAGGGACATCAATTCAAATGTCCTTGTGACTATCCATTCAAAGTCCTTTACAGACCTCAATTTAAGTCCTTTCAAGAGTCCTTTAGGGACACCAATTTACATTGTACACACACCGTTCACTTGAGGGTCACTACCTCATACACTGGCAGTAGTGACTTATATTCCTGAAGGTTATGACGTCCTACTGGGACAAGATTTTAAGTCCCCTTCTAAGTTTGGCCAATCCAAGGGCCCAAAGCCTTTAATAGCTTCAACAGCTCCTAAAGTCCTCAGAGACCTGCCTTTAAATCACTGCCAGTGCCATTTGAGCGCCCTGGTCAGTGCCAACAGGTCTCTCTACTACAGACCCCAAACTGAACAGTAACTCTTTGTCAGGATCTCTTACAAGTCCTGGACAGTGCCTTGCTCCACCATCATGGACGTTACGTTGAGCCCATTTCAGATCCCCTTCCTGTGCCTGGAACTGCATTAGTGCCCGTGCATAACAAAAGTAGACTATCCTCTTCACATTAAATGAAAACCAGACAAGAAATAATGGATGGAAACTAAAACTGAAGAGATACAAAACATCTGATAGTGGGAACTTCTTTACATACATGGAATAAACTGCCATCAGAAGTTGTAAACAACAACAGTGTGGAAGAGTTTAAAAGAAAGCTAGACAAAATCAGTAGGCCACTGATTGAACAGTAAAACCTGCTCCTAGATATAAGTGAGCACATGATGTCTCCTCGCATGGACTAACAAGTCTTTGAGACATCCTAATCCTTGTAATTCTTCTTCCCTGTCCTCATCTGACCAGTCCCTGAGTAAGGACACTGCCGAATCAGACTTGGCCAAAGAACTCAAGGACCTGAGAGAACTTGCGTTAGGACTGGTGAAGGATGTCACTGTTTCCATTGTTGTCGCAATAGCCACAGAAGCTGGCAATCACGTATCTCCCTCGGACTTCGGACCGCCAATTTCCCCCTACGATGCCATCGCACCGACCTTGGCAAAGTCCAAAGAAGAAAGATACACGGCATCAAAGCTCCAAGTAAACTAAGAGAGTCAATATTCTCTCCACACTAGTGCCCTTGGCACAGTTCCTCCATTTTAAGGATAATTCCAGCTCATCTATCCAGAAGAGGATGGCACGTTCTTCCCTTATTAGTTTCTTATTATTCTTGTAATTGAGTCTACTTGTACTCTTTTATCTCTTTACCTTTGACATTTTCTTTTTATCTCATTTTACGCCTTATTAGGGTACCTACAGGTCGGTTAACATGAAAATGCCACCAAAGGCATAGTCAATTTTAAATAGTATGCCTCTAAAGCCAATAGGCTTATAGTAGAGTGCCACAATTGGCACATTGCCATATTTTTCCTTTTCTTGTAGAAGTGTGATGGCTGCATGGTCAGCCTGGCACTCCTTAAGTTAAACCTAATACTAATCCATTGGCAGATTTACTTGTCAAGGGTGTCGTGCCCTCTGAACTGTTGTTTATGACGCCCATGGTGTTATCATATGTACTTGATGCCCTTTCATGGGATAAGGAACACATATAACCGTTGCAAAGGTTATCAGTTAAGTTTTGGCATACTGATTCAACCTTTAGCTTAAAGCATTACATATTTTTATTGTCTGTTATTCATTTAATCTTCTTCTGTGTAACCCAAGTCCCTGACTATATTTTTTCCCTTTTGTTTTGTGTACTAACGAATAAAATAAATTCAAGTGAAGTTCACCATTTTAGTTCAGTTAGAAACCATGTCAATGGTAACATACTATTAATTTTCATATTTATAACAGTACTGTTATTGCCTTGTCAGGGCACAGTAGTCATTTAAGTGTTATTAGATTACCATAGTGGTCCATAAAAGGAGTAAGATAATCCCTTTTAATGTATCCTTTCTTTTGATTAAATGAGCCTGTGACTCACAATTAATTATGTACTGCATGATTGGTGTACTTATTTTACATTTGGCACTCATTTTGTGTGATACCCTTATGGCCCAGAGATATTGTTCATAATAAATCGTGAGATCACCTAAAAAACCACAAACGTTCCATACTGATTCTTCAAGACCAACTATAGCATGACCTTGTAATACAGAGTAGTATTCAGTCACAGTGCGGAGTAGTATTAAATCAGTGCATGATATGTTAACCTAATTAACCTTTTAGTTTAAGGTTTGTTACAAATTAAGTAACTGTTTCAAATTATATTATTCATAATATGTTGCCTTAATCTTGATTTAAATTCAGTTGCTATGATTTTCTAACACCAAAGTAATTTCTGCAAGTAATAATATATAGTTGACATATCACAGAATTATTCACATTTCCTTATAAATGATAACATTATTACCTCAAAATTTGTGGAGTCAGTTGTCAGATTTGATTGCTATTAGTCATTCCAATCCGTTTTGGGGTGTAAATGTCATCTGTGTTGGAGAGGTGTTACAAGGGAACCATTTTCTTATGCCTTTTCATCTTCTTATGCCCTTTCATCTTCCATTAATGTAACATTAGTGAGAATAAAAGAATAATTTTTGCATTTGCTTCAATAAAGTACAATACAGGCCAAATTCCTTCTTACCAATCACTCACTACTCCCTTTGAGGATTAACTCTGTTCATCTGTCCTTGAGCGTTTGACTGCAAGACCTTGGTTTGCAGGTGGCTGGCCGAGGAGAAAGTTAATTCCGAAGAACACGAAGTAGCTGCCATATTTAAAGGGATGAGTAGCATTAACCTCATGTCTTGAAGACTTCGTGTGTAACATGCAGTTGGACAACTAACACCACCTGTTAGGACACCCGAACAGAAGCTCCGAATACTATAAAGGGACCTTACAGAATGCCAGCTGTCGCAAAGACTGTTAGACCAACAAACACAGGCCAACTCTGGCAAACTCCATCTTAGGACGTCGCTGTTGCTTGCCTAAGTGAATTGTTGTGGTGTCCTGGTTATTTCCCTCCCCTTCTGGCACCCCAGAGGAAGACAAATCCACCTCCTGTAGAAGGTAAACTGCCACATTCCAAGGTTCTCTCAACAGTTAGTCATGTCCTTATACTTCAACTTCATTTCTTTTCTTTTCCAAGTGCAAGTCCTCTATTATGTGATGTTTGTGTATTTTTCAAGCATAAGCAAGTGGTCATTCTGTGATTGCGCAAAAGTAATTCAGTGCTGTGGAACAGAGTTACTAGGTAACATCAGTGCACCCCTTCAAGACACTATCTCGTGCCATGTTCAATCTCCTAAACCACATGCATTCCAACTGCAGATTGCAGTAGTGAATAGCGGGTCACCTTGTGTTTTTTCAAGATAAAATTTTCTATATTAATTTTTAAGTCAACTTACAGGTCCTCTTTTGTCCCTTAATCCCTACTGTGTAATCACTATACTTCTCATATGTCAAGTGTGTTTAAATACAGTTAAGTTCATTCTTAGTGTTTACCTACCCATTACCCAATTTGAAGGCCCTCAGCTGTTACTAAATCCAAGGTCATAGTCAGAGTTGCATATTTTTCTAGATTCAGTTGCGCACACCCTAGTAAGAATCATATATATATATATATAATATATATATATATATATATATATATATATATTATATATATATATATATATATTATACATACACACACACACGTGCATAATATCAGCGTATCTATACCGCCATAACTGATATAAGAGAGGGCAGGGACGGCAAGTCAAAGTTTAACGTCAAAAATGACGGCAGATCAATCGAGATGTCAGGAAGGCCAATCATGTCCCCAAGGAGGGCACATATCGTCACGAAGCTCAGACCTAGATAATTTCATTCTGAATACAAGGACTAGTGATAGAAACGAAAGCTACAAGGTGGACGACAGTAAGTCCACACGCCAAGTTCATTGCCCGGACTATATCCTTTTAGAAACAAAAATTAAATATATCCACACTTTATTTTAAAAGATATAGATATATGCACACACATACACACACACACACACACACACACACATATATATATATATATATATATATATATATATATATACACACCACACATACATATATCTATTTATATATGTATGGTTTTGCTGGTGAAAGGGCGGCTCAAGAAGACGTTACTCTTTTTTTTCAGCAAGTAATCTACGATGAGGGGGCTATTCCGAAACCCAACACCACAGATCTTGACGAGGTGTATTTGCAAAATTCCTCTGACCACCCATTCCAGTGTAGTAGGACTAAATCCAGCATTGCTTCAACTTGCAGATAAGAGCGAACGAACTTTTAAATAATAATAATAATAATAATAATAATAATAATAATAATAATAATAATAATAATAATAATAATAATAATAATAATGGAGAAACAAATCCACAGTTATGTAAATGTACATATATTTAAGTTTAAAACAGAAAAGATAGCTTTCGGGAATCTGTACGGTTCCCCTTATCAATCTGACACGTTGATATAACTTTACAGCGAAGTAAACAAAGCAGGAGTCAAAAATTAAGTGACTTGTTATTAAAACAATAGAATCGGTCGTCCAGTATAAATCAGGCAATGCCGTCAGAACGACCGCACTGGGCAAGGACCAATTCGACGTTCCAGACGATTGGCGGGGCTTTCATCAGAAAACGACGGCATTGCCTGATTTATACTGGACGACCGGTTCCATTGTTTAATACAAGTCACTTAATTTTTGACTCCTGCTTTGTTTACTTCGCTGTAAAGTTATATCAACGTGTCAGATTGATAAGGGGAACCGTACAGATTCCCGAAAGCTATCTTTTCTGTTTTAAACTTAAATATATGTACATTTACATAACTGTGGATTTGTTTCTCCATTTGAAGACTCGTGCTACTATGAGGAATTTTTAATTAATTAATTAATTAATTAATAATAATAATAATAATAATAATAATAATAATAATAATAATAATAATAATAATAATAATAATAATAATAATGAACAAGCCGATTTTTTTGTGAGTATTTTTACATAAAACCTATGAACGAAGTACATTAAAGTCTCGCCTTGTTAAATTTGAGGCGCGACAGCAAGCAACCTTGCGTTTTGAGGAACGGTTTCTGTATGCCTTGAGAGATTCGAGAAAGCTTTTTATTATTATTATTATTACACTTAAAGTGAGATTCATCATCACGAAATTACTTCATCGAATTTACAAAATCTGTCGCCTTTTTGTCAATTTCGATAGGTTATCACTTCCTTTTATTTTTAGTTTTTAATGAAATTAACACAAAACGTTTTAAAGGACATTGAGAATTAGTTGAAACATAACTAAAACACATCCTCCCGTTTTTACACTCAAAATACTGAACACCTTTCAAAGCAAAGCTGTTTTAAGGAAGATCCACAGACACATCCAAACTGCAATGGGTCGGTGCGGAAGCATAAGGCCTACCAGGAAAAGGGAATCAACGGTTTCACAAACAGAAATTCTATTTCTGCTTAATTCTGACTGGACAGTTGGATGCTTTTTTTTTTTTTTTTTTTTTTTTTTTTTTTTTTTTTTTTTTTTTTTTTTTTTTTTAGGGAACTTAGATAACATCAGCAAAATTTCATATTTACACCAAAATTTTACTGTAAAACACTACGAGTTTTAGTTACATTCTGTGAAAATAGTTAGTTTATAAAGGGTGAGACGAGTTAAAGTCCGAGAAATATGTCCCGGCATAATTAAGCCTCAGGATTTCAATGACAGCTTTTAACCTTAAAAACATATAGACAAGTATATGGAGCAACAATTTGTTTTATATTCCTGGTAATTAAAAATACTGACAATAAGGAAAATTACCGATCAAATTTACATATATTTTGGATTGCAAAAATCCTGAAGCCGATTTTAATCCTATTGTAAATGTTATAAAATGTCCAGGGGAAATTTAATTATTTCGTAGTCTCCATAAACGGAGAATCATGAATCACTTCCCACAGCATTTTAAACTGGTGGATCAACACAAAACCGCGAGAAAAAAAAATTATATTAAGTCTAATACGCGTAT
>NC_061109.1:27227540-27237540 GCF_015104395.2 Macrobrachium nipponense | reverse complement strand
TATTTGTCCGAGAAAAAGTTGTTGTACAGAGAAATGAAGGGTAAGGTTAACGACCAAACGAATCTCCAAACAAAATCTCATGTCGAGAGATAGAGGCTGTTTGAAGTGAATTCAACATTCAGCTGAAGAACTGTTCACCGTGAAGATAGAGGAAAAGCAGACCTGAATGATACGTATGTGGAATGAGTCAACGTGCGAATGAGACAGACTGTGGAAGTGACTGTTGAGAATTTAAGAATGGTAATAAAGAAAATTACTGAAAAGAATCTCGTATAGGGGTAAGAGAGGTAAAGAATATGGTTAGAATTCTACGTGTAATGGAAAGTATATGGTGGGATTTTGATTGATTGAGAGTAGGAAAATGACAACTATCTAAAGTAGAGCTTACACAAAGAGGAAGCGTTGATCAAGCATATTGTGAAAATAGTTCAAGACTGAGAAGGAGGTATGTACCCTTTGGAAAGGAAATGCACCTAAATGGTGGATGAGTCTCTCTCTCTCTCTCTCTCTCTCTCTCTCTCTCTCTCTCTCTCTCTCACTCACACACACACGTAAGACCAACAGCAACCACATACACCATGTGTGTGTGTGTGCTTACTGGGGACTGCTGATGCAGTGGCAAGTATAGTACAACCTGGATATCACTACCATAACTAGTGCTAATGGTTTAGGAGAAATAAAATTAACCTCAAAGCAAAAGAGTGTTAATGAAATACTGTAGACACTTGGAACAAAAATACAAGATGGCAAATGAGCTTCTCCAAAGACCAATGGCAATCAAAATTTTCATGCCTGTGATATGGATACAGATAAGTGATACCATTCCCACTTTTCTGTAAGGTGTGAGAGACATCATGAGGTTGGCAGCTTAATACCAAGTAAAGATACTACAAACAACATTTAGAATTACAAATATTATGTCTCCGGGTTTTCAAGGACAATGGATGCAGCCGACGGTATGGAAGGTGGATGTACTGGCAAGTATGAGACAATTATGAGAGGACAGGGAGAGCAGGCATGAAAAAGAAAGTCATTGTGTCAAGATGAAGTTAAAAGAAGTGGAGTAAGGGAAGACTGACGGAGATTGAAAGGCACACATGGTTAATATTCAGCATGGCCTGAAAACGTTTGCAATAATGAATATTAATGTTCCCGAAATGGAAAACAATGCGAGAGGATTTTTGCGGGGTTCTAAAGCTGTGCCAGGCTGGGATTTCATAATACAAGGAGGCTGAAAACCCCAGTTTTCAGTCATCATCATGAAACCACCACTCAAACAGCATTTGGAAAATTCCAAACCATTCCCATTAAAATGAAACTTAGCATCTGTGAAGGACTGAACATATATTTGTTCTGCACTGTTTACGTAGAATTCCAAATAACCTCGGAGGAAATGCTTCATAGGGATACGATTAAAGGGACATTAGAAAAAGCAATTAAATGACGGTGTTATTCATAATGGCTAAGAACACAGGGCTTTAAGCAGCAGTACTGGTCATTCGCCTTTAATCGGAATATTTGTTTGTGTTACATGGAATGACGCAATTTACCAAGTATTCACAAAACTATTTTTTCATGTTTGAAATGAGACAGAATTAAGATGGAGAGCAAATCTGATTAATGTTACGATAACAGTGAAATCAAGATGTTTCAAACGATGTCATTTAAACATTTGAAAATTAAAAAAAAAACTAGGCTACCTTGTCATTTGCTGTAATCCTATCTAAAGTAAATTCGATAGATATCATAAAATCCCCCCTCGTTATTAAAAAAATACTGAATAATAACTGAACATTACAGTGTTTATATGTTCGAATTTAAAACTATACACGGAACTATAGCCACTAAAAAAACATCCTTTAACATAATTAAAACCGAGTTTGGCCAATTCCATCAATTTCAAACATCACGTACAGTGTCTCTTAGACGTGTCAACATCAGCGCGGATGTGTTTTACTTTCAGCCCATCTCCATCTCTCTCAGTCTAGGAATAGGCCACCTTTTCCTAGTTCTGGGAGAAGCCGCAAGATGCCACCACCTCTCAGAACGATTCCTAACAATCACTTCTTTTCAAATCTTTGTCCCAATTTTGTTTCTTTCTCATTTATATAACGCCTGGATAACTAATAAAAAATACATCAAAATATTTAATTTATTTTCTTTAATAATATCAATGTTTCTATCTACTCCTACCGAAGACAGCACAGCTTAAAGGGAACAGCCTAGACTCAATGGCTTAAGCTGATGAGCCCAGAGAATAATCCTTCAGTCAACCGAAGTTAAATTCTTCCAACAATGACACAGCGCTGTTACCTACTTCATGCAGAATCTTCAGCAAAGTCAATGTAATATGAGAGTTCCAATGGAATAATTTTCGTATGGGAGGGTAATATGGAAAAAGATCCTTATACAGAATGCAGGTCTTTTTAACAGAGAGAGAGAGAGAGAGAGAGAGAGAGAGAGAGAGAGAGAGAGAGAGAGAGATCGTGCTTAATTACAGAAACTATCGTAAAACAAATGTCAATAAAACATCAGTCAAACAGGTTTTTCGATGAGACGTTTTCAAGGATATACAACAGTTATCTGCCAGCAACAATCTCTCTCTCTCTCTCTCTCTCTCTCTCTCTCTCTCCCTTGTCGCAATGCGCACCAAGGTTCAACCAGTTCCCGCTAGATGGCTCCTCTCAGTCTCCGTGACGTCAAATGGTTTTAAATTTGGCGCCACATGGATTACGAGGTTTCATGTTTCTCTGTTTCGTTACCCAAACAAGCATCGATATTACAAAAGGAATCTACTCGGAGTATATCCAATTCTTCTCCCTTTGCGATAATAAACTCCAAGAAAAACTATATTTTCATTCAGCCATAGCCCAAGTCATTCACAAAGAGGAATCTCTGGCCGAGATCACAGTGCAACTTTAAAAAAGAATTAGACCGTGGTTTAGCACGAGGAAATTCTGGCCGGGATAGTGTCTTGCGGAATGTGCTATCGGCTCTTCTTTCCTTGCCGTATAGGAACCATGACAACTCCTTAACGCCGAATAATGATTTATTAATGAAATTTAAAAAGGAAAGACGTCTCGGAACTGGAAACTGAATCATTATACATGGAAAATCTAAATGAATACATCAATTTAATCAGGCTTGTACTCGTAGCATCCACTGTTTTCATTTTATGAAACAGATGGCAGCACATCCCAGGATGCAATCTAATTTAGCAGCAACATTAACAGGAATATGGATAAAAAAACATTAAAAAGCGAGAGAAATGAAGATACAATTCTCATCTTCTTTGTTGTATAAAAGAATCATAGAAGATCCTAATTACTGAAGTCGTCAATTTTAAACCATTTTGTCGCGAAGACCGCCGTATCTCTTGAATTAACGGTTTTAGACGTAGAGAAATTTTTTAAATGGTAAAAACGATACTTTAAGAAACTTACGTCTAAGGACCGACAGATTTTACTAAACCTTAATAAGGCCAGAATAAGATCGATGTAGTCTGAGAAATCCTTCAAGAAATTCCACTTTAGTACAGAACAGAGTAAACCAAATTTTAAGTAATGACATCTCATAATCTGTCACAATGACTATATTCCTTGAGAACAGTAAGAAACATTTTATTGTTGTTTTTAGTAGCAATTAAAAATACAATATATATATATATATATATATATAATATATATATATATATATATATATATATATGAGATGATTGATGTAGACAAAATCAACTAAAACGGTCTTCACTATACTGAAGACAAATAGGTCGTCACAGAAGGTCAAATACGACTAACACTTGAAACATATATCCACTCTCAAGCGTAAACTTCATAGTTAACGTAAATGTATATGTAAAAAAAAAATGTATCTATACATCAAACAAAGTTCTTTAAATGAGTAAAAATAAGAAAAATTATGGCAGCCTGTAAAGTAACTTTTGTCAATTTATCCAAAATTAATCCCATTTAAAATTCAGTTAATTATTAACTTCTCTGTAAATTTAACATTTGTGAGACTGCTTTAATATTAAGAGCGTTCATTAAATTGTATATAACATTTGCTACACGAGGATGAAGATTCACGCAAGAAATTTCTCATGTTTATACAGCTGATATCAGATGCTTTATGAAAATACTACAAGCATTCTTGGCTGTGGAATACATGCAATTTGCTGTCTAAAACGGGAAATCACCTGCCAATAGAACATCTTTGCAACAATTCAACAATGTCTCCTGCAAAAATAAATATATAGAAATGCACAAATATGCTGAGAATTAAATTCACTTAATCTGCACGTTTGTTAAAATAAAACAAAATAAAATTCAGCTTTCAAAACAAAATGGAAATTGTTCGTAACAGTGTCACTTCATTTGACGTGTACTTGGGGTGAAAAGTACTGCATTAGCATTAAAATAAAAAAAAAAAAATACAATTAGCCGCAACAATAAACAAAATACATAAATACAAGCTATTTGAAAAAAAAAATGGGCAACTACCTATACACCAGATTAATTTAATTAGTAAATAAAATTCCAACAGCATATACATATATAGATTATATATATATATATCTATATATAGAGATATACTATATATATATAAATGAGCCGCAACAATAAACAAAATACATAAAATACAAGCTATTGAAAAAAAGGGCAACTACCTATACACCAGATTAATGAGTAAATTAAAATCTCCAACAGCATATAATATATATATCATATATTATATATATATATATAATATAGATATATATATATATATATATATATATATATAATATACATATATATATATATAAATTAGCCGCAACATAAACAAAATATAAATACAAGCTATTTGAAAAAAAAGGGCACTACCTATACACATAATTGTAAATATTAGTATATATATATATATATATATATATATATATAATATATATATATATCTATATATGTATGTAGTACGTATATATATACACTTGTGTGAGCGCAAACCAGTTTATGAGCAAGCACAAAGTATTTTTATACGTTTTTCCTGCGAAAAAGAAGCTAAACAAAGTTTAGTAAGTTTACCCTACGTACCACGATTGAGACGTTTTCTCTGAATGTCAGGGACCTGAAGGTGCTTTTCCACCGAGTGTCCGTAAAGGCTCATTTCCCGAGAAAATGTTTTTTTTTTTTTTTTTTTCGTAAAGGTTCGACATAAAAAAGAAAATAGTTAATAACAAGGATTAATTTTCGTAGAAATAGCAGTAACAAATATTTGTGTATAACGAAAACTCTTGGAGAAAATGCGCAAAAAATAGTTTTTGTTTTTCTAATTACAGGGAAGACTACTACAAATTAACAACTGCAGATACTCATCGTAACTCCGTATGTAGAATGAAGTGAAAATTATGCAAACTTACAGTACTTTATCTTCCTGCAAAATGTGCGCTGGATGGTAACCTTTTACTTAAGTGTTCAGCTGCACATTATATTAGGCCAGAAATAAATACACAGGAATGCACAATAAGTATGGTGGCAAAAAGATTTTTTCCACCACGTGGCGGGGAGGAAAAAAATAAGCGCTAGGAAGACTATATTTACTTGACCAAATGTTAGTATCAATTGTAAGCAGTCTTTTCATACAAACAATGAAATCACAAAAAGGAGAAAAAAATGACACATTGTGGCTTCGGTATATCAACACTTAACGTATTTTGTATAACATTCATCAAACTTGCATGTGTATATGCACAGATCGCTTAGAAAAATAGCAGCCAGTGCTATGATTATTTATAGATGATATTTATTACAAGGAATTTCACGAGACAACTGACATTTAGTGATTCTCACAATGCTCGCCCATAAGACTTCCTTATAAAAAGTTAAGGTAAAATATGGATAATGTAAAGTTACTTGACGTTGGACAACTTTGGGGAGAGAGAGAGATAGAGGAGGAGAGCAAGAATAAAGGAGGAAAGCGGATGGAAAGGCAAGACGACGCAACAACCACAATCCTCAATTCTCCCATGACTTAATCGCATAGTTCTTGCATGATGTACAAATACGGCGGTGAAGTAGTGATATGGACAGTTATGCCTTCAGTAAATTAATGAACAGTAATCACTGCCTCACGTGTTTACGTATTTTAAGATCAACGATACGACAGTTCCGAGGTTGCCTTTCATGTGACATCTCGAATACATTTATTATTTTCTATTCCGTCCCCAAATTCTCGCATCTGCTTTTGAATAAGAAACAGGTTACTATAGATGTCACAGTATATAAACGACACTAAGTTGAAGAAAAAAGAAAGTTTCTAAAGCACCTTGCCCGTTTAAAAACAACTCTGTGGTAACAAAGGGGTGATGTATTCAACATAGTATATTCTGTATGCCTAAACAAATAAAATAATTTAAAACAACATTTGCATTACAGATACAATCCTATTAAACTGTACCAATGTCATTACACATGGGCCCAGCTTATGGCATTAGTGAATGGTAATAGGATTCTAATGCGTTGAAGAGCATAAAAACATGAATATGCATAATTTGCCGGAAATTAAACAGCATAATTTTAGCTTTCCAGTGCAATATAAAAGTCCACTAAATAATGTTGAGCACGGATTTCGCATAGTCTATACTGTCTTTAGTGTTGGGGTGCCAAGTGGGTGTAATATAAACGTAAACGTGGGGCATGATAGGGAGATATATGTAATAAGAGAACCGTTTGATCTGACTCAAGGTCATGGGTAGCTTGGTTTGTCGGAATCCTGGGAAGTATTAAGGAGCACACATTTTGCGACTGAAGGTGGGAAAAGCCGGAGGGATTGTGGTCAAAGTATCTTACCCAGGAACAAAATAGATTTAAACGGAAAGAGATTTCTGTACTGGTCATGTGAACTATCCATACAAAGGTCTGCAATCACATTGACGTGGTACTCGAGGGAAGACTGTATTCACAAACTATTAAAAATTCCTGTAGCCATCTATCTAATCCAAGGGCGAAGGTTAAATCAATTGCTAATCCAATTTCGTCTCAGATATACATTTATCTGGAAAAGAAATGAAGGAGAAGGAATAAGTGAATCTTTCTAGCTACTGAAACATATATTTTGGAGTATTCTTAACTCCTAGAGCACAAAAGGAAAGGAGACTCCAGTTATTTTCTCAATAAGTTTTAAAAATGATGTTTAAATATACGCTATTCTGCTTAAAACTTTGAAACCCAATACACCAATATGGCATTAAAATGCCTAATCCAAACCATGACTTTAGTTTTAGTGGGTTTATCTGAACACGTTTTTCCCGCAAATTCGGGAACTTTCGTCCATGACTGTCTAAAATTTCTATAAAGAACAAAAGTTGGAAAAGATAAGATGAGAGCTACAATGTGCCAAAGATATGCCATTCGCAGACTAACTTCCTTGTTTATTCCTTAGTTTTTTAAAATTAAATTTAGCTAACTCGATTGAAATTATTAACTAGAGGGACGTGGGCCACGGAGACCTGTCTTCTCTCCTTCCCCAATGAGTCTACACTATATAACAATGCTTGCATTTTAATCTGACAAACAGTGGCCCCATTTTTCTTGAGAAGATTATCTTTTCAAAATTTTGCCTAATAACTATGTAAAATCTTAAACCTCTTTACTGAGTGGTCTTATCCACAGGAATGGAATATATAGTTTAAAAGGTCAAAGGCCAAGCTCGGGGACCTATAAGGTCATTCAACGCTGGAAGGGAAATTGAGAATAGGTAGGTCTGAAAGGTGTAACAGAAGGAAAACCTCTTAGTTACGCCATGAAATAATTGTTAGGAGACATCAAGATAGAAGAAAGATAAAATTAATGGAGGTACAATAAAATGAGTGGAAGGGGTTGCAGCTAGGGGCCGAAAGGAAGCTGGAAAGAATGTTTAGCAATGCTTACAATGCACCCCTTGAGGTCCTCTGACGGCGCTAACCGCCCCCCACCAACCCTACGGGAGGCCTTATCCATAGTGCGGGCCATCTAGTCTACACTAAATAAGGAAATTTACTGATAAGTTTTGTCATTCATCCACCCAAATGACAGCGTGGTCCCTCATTTGAAATCCCTTTTACCCAATGTTTGATATTGCTAAGTTTGATTGTAATTGTTCCAATAATCGTATATTCGTCTAAAATGTGAAGGTTTACGGCAGACATGCATACATACATGGACATACTTTGATCAGAAAAGACCACGTAAGTTCTAGCTCACATGAGATTATACAGAACCAAAGGAAAATCGATTGAAATGTGCATAAAAATTTTCTTAAATTTTTTCATTATCCTATTAAACAACATTAAATCAAGTATTATCCATCGTTTTGATTGCAATAAAAGTGACTATGATCACAGCATTATAGTCTGGGTCATAATAAACAGTAAAATAATTATGAGTAAAACTATAACATATGTTTTGAATATATCAGCTACAATGTAAAGTCAGGCTGAAGATCTAAAGTTGAATGGACCAAACGTAAAGGAAGACAATAACCGAAGTGTTAATAAACATTTATATCACACGAAGGTTACCTACGTCATCAGAGAGGAATGATAGTTATGGCTCTTTGCAATTATATCGCTATCTAGAACATTTGCAGAAATCTCTTTCGTCTCTATGAGATATTTGAAAACGGAACGTTTAATCGGGTCGCTTGATTATCATACAAAGTGGTTTCCCGATGCCGATAATTCGCTTAATTTTTCATTTTAGAGTTCGAATATGTTGATATTTCTCCCTTTCAAAGTTTCAGCTATTTTGAGTATAAATATTTTTTTCCTCTCTCATACATACACACGCACATACAGACACATACACGCACACACTGAAAGCGGGTCGTAAATTGAGTGTGGAATGGCTATGTTGCAGATGATGCAGTATTAATCGGGGTAATGAAGAGAAACAGCGGACGCAGGCAGGAGACCTTCGAAATGTTTTCATGAGGAGAAAGTCTATAGTAAAGGTGAACAAAATCGAAATTAAGAGGGCAAACGGAGATGCGGGATGTTATAATGAGAGTTAACATGGACTGAAGAGGAATGGGAGCAGTTTTTCATACAAGTATTTGAGAGTAATTCTAATGGCTGATGGTAAACCGAGAGAAAGGAAAGTCTCAAAATATGTAACGCAAGAAAGGTAACTGGAAATATACAAAAGATGGCGAGGTAACTTGGATTGTCTATGGAAGCCAAGGTGAAATTGAATGAAGAGATTGCTAATCTGGACCCTATTCAATGGATGTGAAGCACGAATGTTGCGTGAAAATGCTAGAAATGCACGGTGGGATTGTATGGACGGTTTGTTAATCTAAATGTGCTTAATGGAAGTGAAGCACAGATGGTGAAAGAAAATGCTAAGAGTAAGGTTATTAATAGTGCATGTGGCATAATAATGGAAGGACGAGGAATGTGGACACAAAAATGTTAAGTTATTACAATATATGAAAGGACGAATCAAGAAAGTTTTGATATGTTTTAGTCATGAAGAAAAAATGAAAGAAAGGACTTCAATATACAGGAATGCAAAAGTGCATGGAAGACGGGGGGAGGAGTGTAAAGATTTTAGTGGGGCTGATTCACTGCTGATAAGCCACCTGTGCAGGTGTTTGAAGCCCCTAATGTTATCGAAGTGCTCTGTACAAGCGTTCATCCAAGATTCAGCGGTTAAAAAATTGAGTTAGTTTTCTCTGCGAGCACCCTAACCATCTTTTAAAGGAAACGTCAGCAATGCAGAATAGAGGACTAACGACTGACAAATATGAAATTCATTCTTTAACTACATAATAAGATATAAGCTCCACGAGCAGAACATTTTCATAGCTTCATCTATTTCGTCTATTAAATACATCTTACAAAAGGATCATTGGCAGCATGTTGCCCAGTCTTCACATACGCTTCACCGCTGAGTCCAAAGATTTCCTAATCATGTAGCACTTCACTCCAAACCACTTCTCTTCCTGCATATAATGAATAACATTTCGGTTCTTTTAGTCAAGGCTA
>NC_061109.1:27220040-27222540 GCF_015104395.2 Macrobrachium nipponense | reverse complement strand
TCCGAACTTCAAAGAAGAAAAAATAACAAAACATACTATATATATACCTATATATACACGGCCCTATTGTTAAGACTTCAGTAGTTCCCTATCTCGCTTCACTGTAGGTTCATAATTCGATCCTACGTGGTTCTAAAATATTTAATATGTCTCAACGAACTAAGTAAACAAGCATCTGATAATTAGTAGACTGTAGTGGACTGCAGGCAAATTAAATGACCCAGAACCAGCAACTTCATCCCCATAAAAATTTTGCTTGGAGCTCTCTTCTCAGAAAAGTTTATGTATATATATATATATATATATATATATATATATATATATAAAGAGAGAGAGAGAGAGAGAGAGAGAGAGAGAGAGAGAGAGAGAGAGAAATGATGTACCGTGCGTCTTAGATAAGGATTTATTTAACAAGGATAATCCTGTGGCCTAGATGACTGCGCTGAAGTTTAATGATACTTTTAAAACTGATTGTCTATTAAATCAATAACTTTCATTGTCCTTCACAGAGATTTATTTTTTGATATATGAAGGCTGATTACACCATATTCTTTTAACCAGCAGTAAGAAATTGTTTCAAACAATCCCTGAAACAGTAAATACCAACCTAGAATTTCTCTTAGGTGCTTCAAGATGTTTCAGATTCAGACCATTTCAGAAAGCCCGTCTGAGAGCAGTGCCATCGGTTCCCCCTCACTTGTTTCACTGTAAGCATCACTACAGGATGCTTCGAGCGCCCCTTCTGCCCCCCCTAGCTGTACTCCGCTATTTAAGCCTTCAACTTGACCTAGAGCACTTGCGCTTCCTTTCGTCGAGCTTGCTGTCCAACCGCTCCAAAATCCTCTTTTCAGTGTCTTCAGAGTTGAATGGCCGAAAGTGCCCGAGCATAAATCAATCAATCCACTTCAGAGAAAAATGTCGTCACGTTTAACTCTCATTTTTGACACATTTTACTCATTTGGCTTTCGAGACATTATACAAAAATTTTTATTTATTGCTAAACATGAAAATTATGTGAGTCCAATTGTAAAAGACTATGTATTTCGATAAAGAAGAATCGGCTTATTTCTTTATAATACAGAAAGCGATATAAATATTCTATATATTTAAAAACCTTAGTCTTTAAACCTTGGTAACCCAGTTGTTTCCATACCAAGATCTATAGGAAAATAACACATCTATGTTATTTACTTACTTATTTGTTTATTCTATTTTTCTTACATGGAAGAGTCTGTACGAAAAATGACCAGATCATTCTCACAAAACCCAACACTCACAGGAGACAGACATTCAGTTTGTCAACTCTCTGACAACCAAATGTAAAAGTTTCTCTTGGGAACCACGCCAACTATATGAAACAAATGCCTCACATAAATCACTTATTAATTACTAATTCTCTCTCTCCTCTCTCTCTCTCTCTCTCTCTCTCTCTCTCTCTCTCTCTCACCGAGGAGAAACAGGCGTTCGATTCTCAGTGCCGTGGAAGAAAATTCGGTATGGCTCTACAGACATAGACATAAGCAGTGAATTAAGAACGTGGTTGTTATTAATAAAGTACACCAAGTGGATTTGAGTTGAAAGGGGAGAGGGGGCAGGAAACTGCAGACGTGGATGATCAAAACTGTATTCACCTACCGGGATGAAACCCTTATTGATATATTTCTTGATATATTTTCATATTCTTTCAATACGGAGTTATTTTAGACTATTCTCAGTTTTCTAGGATTTGTACGGTGAAAAGCCTTCTTCAGTTTTGCAGGTTGGGCTTGGAAACTGAAAATACGATATCCAGAAGTTCTAAGTTTACTTTCGAATGCACACCGATACCTCAAAACAAAGAAAGTCGAAACAGAATACAGATTTGAATGTGAAAGGCTGTCCACGGCTCTACCTGCGAGTAAAAGTTGAAAAAATATTATTACTAAAAAAAAATTAGTATAAAAAAATATAGGCCATAAATATACCGTTAACCTATTCATTAATTAATGTACCAGAGACAAAAGTTTTCTCGGTTTACAAAGCCTATGGGTGATTCAGATTTTAGATCGTTTAAGAAATCTTTGCAACTGTTTGAATTTTTTAAAAATCTCTTTCTCACTGATAATAATTGGCACAAACTTCACACACGCACACACACACACACACACACACACACAAAACAGGTCAATATCAAGGGCTACAGTCGAATGAACGATGCGCCGAGTCTAATCTTCTCCTGAGGCTTTTCTTCTCTCATTCCACCAATAGCTCCGACAAACAACAGTTGACTAACACCCACGTACATGTTTCCAGGTTTACGACGGCAGAAGCATAATGAATTTTCATGGATCGAATGAAGTTTGTACAGAAAGAGGGAATGTGGAGGAGAAAGAACTACAAATTACAATATAGCGCCAGTGAACAGAGCCAGTCAAAAGAAAAGGGATAAAGAGAGAAAGGCTGAAGCCAAAAATGTTCTGTAGTGCAGTAAGATTAAAAGTGAAATTATTTCAGAAAGCGC
>NC_061109.1:27202540-27215040 GCF_015104395.2 Macrobrachium nipponense | reverse complement strand
TTTATACAGTTTGAAAACTGAGTGTTCCGGGGAAAGAAAAAAATGTTATCAAAACCGAAAGCTGACAACCTTCTATACAAGAAGATGAACTAACGAGTTTGCCCCCACTTCTTGCCGCCTATGAGAGGAACTAAACAAAGACAAAATTTTAAGACTTACTGCAAAGGTGTCAAAAGAATGATTAAAATTCGCTAACAGTCGCTCAATATATGTCGCACTCAACCAATTCTACAGTTCATAAAGGATTTGTTCAGCCTCGCTAGTGTATTTATTATTTTTTTACAGTATTTTACCCATTTATCATTTTTCTTTTGTATTTTACTTTTTTTTTTTTTTGAGGTAAAGAAAAAAAAGGGCGGTAATAAGTTACATACCGTAGATTTGCCCAATGCTACAAGATTTTTTCTGTAGTAAAAAAAAATGCCACTGATAAGTTACAATACCTAAGATGAGTCAAATGCTACAAGATTTTTCTCCGAAGTAAAAAGAAAAAAAAATTGGCTGTGATAAATTAGAACACCTTAGATTAGCCCATTCATACATAGCCTTTTTCTACTTAACCCTCTCTCTCTCTCTCTCTCTCTCTCTCTCTCTCTCTCTCTCTCTCTCTCAATCTCTCAACTCTCTCTCTCTCTCTCTCTCTCTCCTCTCTCTCTTCTCTCTCTCTCTCTCTCTCTCTCTCTCATTCACGATAGATATTTCTGTGACCAGTACTACCCACAAAATCTTGCCCTTTTCAATATTTCGGACAGAATAGCATGTAATCTGACGGATCCCTCTTTCCTTTCTCCAAAAATAGGATTCCTCACTTTCTTCTTCAATTTCCCGACTTCTATTGAACTTACTTCCTCAATTCCTGGATTCCTATTGGAATTGCTTCGCTTCAAGGCTCATATCCCGTCACCTAATGAGATGCTGGGAGGTTAAGCAAAACTTTTTAATTTGGATCCCTTTATGGTCCCCCGAGTGTGTAAACAGCCTACATCACGAGCGTGCAAAAAAAAAAAAAAAAACATTTTTGACAATTATGCCAGTGTACCAAAACAAATGCTTACTCCACCAATTTCATCCCTCTATGATTTCTTCTGGCTGTTGAAACAGTCGGTATTTCAACGGACAGCACAGAGTACTAATAGTGCTGGAAATTATTCGAAACATTTACAAAATCCTTAATTAACGATTGCCTCAACATGGAAATAAATGTAACACATCCATTACAAGATCAGGAAACCTTTAAAGCAAATTTGATTGTGCGGATGAAGACCCAAATCCCCTGCTTTCAACCATCCAGTTCCCAGAAAACGGATGAAAGCATTGACGGCTCTTCCATCGCCCCTTTCTTTTAATCTCCTTTGTACGAGTGAAAAAACTCCACAAAACGATAGGGTTCAACGCTTTACATGAACTCAATTGGTTTTGGATGAAGATTCGCATATTTTTTAAGTGTAAATATTTAGATTTCCCGTTAAATGTAATTAGAAACTATTTACAGTAGTTTCTCGAAACTGCAGGACAAGTAAATAATGAGGAAAAGTATCGCCCTGCCTCATTAAAGGTTATCGCAAATATGGAATGTATACCTGAATATTAGTCACAGCCTGTCGCAAGAGAACGCTTGTGTTTTTGTGTGGTTCTCATTAACTATGGGTTGCACTATGTATATATTCGCGTGTATTAAGCCACAAATTTCTTTTAACATCATTCACTATATCTTGGAAATAGCCTACACACATGGGAAATTATAATACGAGTTTCTGCAACGGCCATGATTGGAATCATGATCTGATTGAGAAACAACGATAGAATGCGACGTAGACAACCCAGATATACAGATATACCGCAAAGTCAACGACACAACCACTACACTGTCTACCGCTGTTTCTTAACCAGACCTTGTTTCAAATCCTGACAAGTACAGAGGCACTTACTATGTACTATAATTCCCCTCAGGCGTATATTATTCCTAAGGTATAGGGAACTGGATATTAAACAACATTTGTGAATATACACACACACATTATATATATATATATATATATATATTATATATATATATATATATATATATATGAATGTATGTGTGTGTATTCGTGTTTTTGTGTATTTTATACCCACTTATATCACGCGGCAATCTCGTTTAATATCGAATTCACTCTACCTCGGGAATAACTTACACCTGAGGGGAATTTATAATTGATAAGTGCTTCTGCCTAGCTAGGAACGTTTATCAAATATAACTCCCCTCGGGTGTAAGTTATCACCAAGGTATAGCTATGAAAATATATATATATATATATATATATATATATATATATATATATATATATATACATAGATAGAGAGAGAGAGAGAGAGAGAGAGAGAGAGAGAGAGAGAGAGAGAATATATATATATATATATATATATATATATATATTCTTTGCTACTGCTATCGAATCCGAAGATTCTATCAAATGCAAACCTACCGAGATGTAAGTAATCGTAGAACTGATCGTAGCTATGGAACTTGTGGAAATTCCCAAATGTGAATGAAAATCATAGCATTGGTATTTAACTGTCACCAGGCGACTTAGCAATTCTTCGGCATAGTGTATTTTGCAAGAGAAAAAAATTAAGATGTGTGAAAATGCAACCAATTTATTTGTAATTACAATAGGTTAGTTTATCAATACCTTTGGGCATTTGTTCTTATGAAAACTGTTTTTTCTTGTTAAAACTTACTGCACTTTCAGGCTTAATATAGTTTATTGTTTATAGACACTGATAAAAATGTTATGCTTATTTATTTCTCGATTTTTTTTTTACCGAAGAATAGTCAGTTTTTTTTACAAGATTCTTACCTGAAGGAAATGCTATCTATTATTAAGATATATTGATATAATAGACGATCATTACGAGCTAATAGGCCATTAACTAAATTCCACCCTAAGGGGATAAGTTTCTAGTGTTTTCCTCCTCAGCTACGAAATTGACATGAACATTTACGCATTTTCCTAATCAACATTTTGAGACCATAAAATGCTTTTATGAATGTGGTTATCTGTAGCAGCAATATTTCGGGATTGTAAATGACTTCATTGTTTTTTCAACCGACTTGACTGTTACTATAATCGGCTTCATTTTTAAAAATGCCAAGTTATATTTTGCATACCCTTGTTACTTCTCTGAAAAAGAAAACTATTGTGAAGGCTTTGTCTATCTACACTTTTCCTGTCCACCCTCAGCTCTTAAAAACTACAGAGGCTAGAGGGCTGCAAAATTGGTATGTTGATCATCCTCCCTCCAATCATCAAATATACACCATTGCAACCGTCTAGCCACAGTAATTTCTTTTACTCTATTTGAGGTTTAGGTTAACCGTGGCTCTTGATACACACACATATCTACTCTCATCTATTCTATCTATCATCTATATATATATATATAAATATATATATATATTATATATATATATAATATATATAATATATATATAATTCATAGCTATACCTTGATGATAACTTACACCTGATTCCGCTGAAGCAACTTCGGGGCCTTTTCTGCTTGTTTTTCTCACGTGTCCAATAACTTTAAGCTGTATGACACTGCCGCTGGTTCGTGGATGTTACTGAGAGCGGAGGCATCAGGACTCCGGAACCAGTCTTCGTTGAAATATGTTCCACAGAAACCTATTAAAACTCTAACGCTAATCTTACCTCCACTTCACTAGATATCATTCCTTAGTTAAATGTTCTACTTGTAATAGCGACAACCGTTAATAACGAAGGTAAAAATAAACGGCTGACAAGGTTTGATGTTTATCTATTCCTGGTAATTATTGCTCACTCACTTGTCTGTAAGTAATTTATTCTGATTCTAGTATTCTCTGTAACGGCTGTAAATAAATATAACAATCTGCATCCTTTCTCAAGGTTACCGAGACGTCACTGATTGGCTGATGATTAATTCCTTGGCTGAAAAACAAATTTACGTTACATAAAACAAGTTCACAAATACTCTCAAAATTAGGTTATTAGAAGTGTGCGTGTGTTGCGTGTGTATGTATATGTATATGTATACGTATATATATATATATATATATATATATATATATATATATATATATATATATATATATATATATATATCTCTCTCTCTCTTTTCCGAAAAGGGAATGGCTCTGGAGGAAAAACAAAACGGTCACTGCCACAAATCATTTTTTTTTTATTCGAGTAAAAATTGAAGTTTTTTTTTCCTAAAAGGGGATGGCTTCAGAAAAAAGAAAAAAAAAAAGTCTCCGCTACAAATCATTTTTTTTAGTCTGTACGTTCACGTAAAAAATTGATACAACAAAAGTACCAGGTATCAACATGGCCATTTGTTTCTTCACAGTCACCCCGTCAGCATTTTGAGAGCGAGCTGCAATTTCACTGCTGTGTAGTAAAATAAAATGGATGCTATAATTGGCGAGAGCAAATACGCATATCACTGTTACAATTATACGTTGCCTTTGAGCAGATTCCATAATATTGCTGTGTTATTAAATGTTAACTTACACGTGCTGTGTCATTCATAAGAAAACATAAATGATGAATGTCAGGAGTCACGTTTTCCTTAATATTCCAGTTTCGCTGATTCGATGCAAAAAGGGAATCTCTGCTCCTTGGTGACAGGAAATGGAAATAGGCAGAAGCTGCTATAACTACAGTAACGACTCCAGTCATTAACGTACGTACATACTACAGGTAGGAAGTTCCGGGCGCTGTTGTTAAGGCCTCCCTCCCGGTTGTGGTGTCAAGTTGCTGCAACCAGGCAACTTAGGAGGCGTGACCGGCAAATTTCCCCATACCCTAATTTCATAGTTCCAGCTTTGCCATTCGTAATTCGTTAACTTCTGGTACTACATGGTATTCTTCCACTTACCCTCTACCACCCATACTGACATTTACTATACTATCTACTAGGGTTACAACCTATAACCATACTCTTGATATTTGCTCTGCAGCCTCTTACCACAGACGAATATTGAACCACTTCCACACTTCATGCGTGAGTCTTCAACTTGTGATTCTAAAATCATCTTGTAACTTTCCATTTCATCTTTATAAAAAGTATGCGTCTGTTATATGTATGAATATATAAATGCGCTGGTTCCGATTCACGACAGGACGAAAATCTTATCAACTAAAAATTCCTCTTCGGTTAACTTATATGAAAATATATTAATTCCGAGGTAGAGCGAATTGGATATTAAAGGACATTTGTAGCTTACTGCAAGCACACGCACACATACATACATACATACATACATAACATACTACATACATCCATACATACATACATACATTACATACACACACACACACACACATATATATATATATATATATATATATATATATATATATATATATATATATATATATATATATAATCTCCCAAACTAAAGTGAAAGTTTTTGCATTTAAGACAGAGAGAGAGAGAGAGAGAGAGAGAGAGAAGAATGGCTAACTGCTGTAGTAGCAATAATAATAATGTAGGATAAGAATCTTTCCTCCTCATCCTCGACCAACAGAATGTCACCATCTCCTATTTCCAGGTCATTAACTGAGTGAGTTGGGATCAGATCCCAGGAGTCTCAAAGACAGCTGGATGCCAGGGCTCACTAGAGACCCTACTATTGTAAAGAGATGCTGCGATCTACAATGTTTTGTATAAGATATCGACTTCGTAAGGTGAGACTTGTCAAACTGAAACTCAACTGCATAATTTTTGTATTAGGCATACGCATAATTGTAGCAAAATAACATTAATGCCATTAATAGACCATAAGAATACGAAATGAATGACGAGCCACTATATAGTGTATATATATATATATATATATATATATATATATATATATATATATATATGTGTGTGGTGTGTGTGTGTGTGTGTGTGTGTGTGTGTGTATAATTAACACATTTATATCATATTGTTATTATTATTATTATTATTATTATTATTATTATTACTATTATTATTATTATTATTATTCAGAAGATGAACCCTTTCCATATGGAAAAAGCCCACAGGGGCCACTGATTTGAAATTCGAGCTTCCAAAGAATATGGTGTTCATTAGGAAGAAAGATGAGGTAAGGGGAAATACAGAAGGAAGAGTTCTCACTTGTCAAAAATTAAAAAATACATTAATAAATTAATAAATAGTAACACATTCCAACTTCGCTTGAACTTTTGAAGTTCCAATTGAGCGACATCCTCGGGGAGACTGTTTCACATCCAACAGTGTGAGGCATAAAGGACCTCTGGAACTGAGAAGTTCTACAGTGAGGCACATTTGCTGCATATTGGTGCTGCTGCTGTTCAGCACATCTGGTTGCTTTCGGCAGGAAAAGGGTATCAGGGATCAATTGAGAATATGGAAGAACTCTGTTAAAACACAGCTTAGGACAAATTGACAAACCATCCGTCAATGCTCTAAGTCATAACTCCTAACATTAGGAAACAGAAACCTACCACCAAGAGCCACTCTATCTAAAGGAGATAAATCTCTGGCAGAAGCAGACATCCACTCCGGAGATCAGCATTCTAGTTAAGTAAGGACAAATGACCTAAATCATGTTGCACTTACGTATCTTATCTCTGTTATAAATATATGTGGCCTTTCGTGCAGCATTTGCTGACACTTTCATTAGGTGTTTCTCCAAGGTAAAATGTGCGAGTCAAAAGTTACACAGAAAATAGTTAAGGCTTGGCTTATTCAGCAGAGTCCCACCGACTTGGAGGGCAGGATGGGGTGGAAAATCTGTACCAAGATCTAACCAACAGTGTTTTCGTTTTACAGGAGTTCAGCCTCATATCCCACAGACTACACCATTCCTGTAGTGTGTGTGTGTGTGTGTGTCATAAATTTCCGCCGTAAGACGTTTTCCTTTTACTGGAAGTAAAACCAAATAGTGCAGCCTTTCGGCCTCTCACCAAGAAAAAGGGATGCGATTGCTAGCCCCAAGCAATCTGCTTAACCAGGGCAGACCTTGACAACCAGTACCAGTTGAGCAGACTACTAGATCTAGGCCGAGATCGAACCACGGTATATATACATATATATACACACACACACACACACACACACACACACATATATATATATATAATATATATATATATATATATATATATATATATATATATATATATATATATATATGATATTCGGTATGGAAACATATGCCTTCATTTACAAACAAACGCAGAGAGAGAGAGAGAGAGAGAGAGAGAGACCCAACATCTAAGAGTTTTTGGAATGTTGACAGAATAGGGGGAACAGATTACAAATGAGAAGTAACAATAGCCCTGTAGATATAAGGACCCTTCCCCGAACGAATCTAGGACTCTCAATAGTAAAGGCTTTAAAGAGGAAAGGGTATAAGATTCTTTTTTCTTTTTTTTATGAAAGAAAACCCTACCTTATCCTTTTGATGGTATCTGTAAGAAGGCTAAATAAATTCATAAAACATGAAAAGAATTTTTTTGTTTTTTCACTCTGAGATCTCTTGAGCACCAATATCAAATAACAGTATGCCGAGATTATATTCTACGGCACTCCCTTCACTACGACCCTCCAACCCCCCCCCCCCCACCCTCCCCACCCAATCCCCTCTCTCATTTATGTGCATAGCAACTTGACGAGAATCCTCTTTCGATTGAATACTGAACTTCATATCTGCAGTTCAAACAAACAAACCCCATTGCGGTCCACGAAACGAAAACAGATGAATGTAAATCTGAATCAGGAATATATTCGTGTAAATCTGACCTTACATACATTATTCAACGGGGGATGTGAAAATTCTCTTTATCAGTCTACTCAGTGGAAACCACCTTCTCAGTACAACTTCAATAACGTACGAGCAAAAACATCTTAAATATCCGTTTTTAATATAAAAAAGGGGGAATTGTGTTTTTCTGTGTGTTTTTGTTTTACAAAACTTTTCCAAACTTATGATAAATTTCTCAGAAAAAAAAAATAATTCAGAGGTTTTCGAGTGAAAGCCAACTTTTAATCTGAATTTGGAAAATGGATGCACTAATACTGTATCCTGGATTACCACACACGAAACAGAAAATATCCTTTACCTATTTCAACATACCTTATACTTAGGTTTTATTCAAATTGAAAGGCACGTGACCTAACATACAAACACAGTTATTTGTGAGGGATTTATTATGAGTAGAGTTCAAAATAGGATCCTAAGTAAACATCAGATATGATCGACAAGTACGCAGCTACGTAGATGGGCAAATATTTTGTCAAACATTTTCCTTCTGACCTATATATAATATATATATATATAGATATAGATATATATATATATATATATATGATAGTATATATATATAATCTATATATATAGATATATACACACACACACTAATTTGTACGTGTCTGTCCTCTCTCTCTCTCTCTCTCCTCTCTCTCTCTCTCGCTCTCTCTCTCTCTCTCTCTCTCTCATACTTGCATACACAGACACGCATATATATATATAATATATATATATATATATATATATATATATATATATATATATATATATATACACATATATACATATATATATATATATATATATTATATACATATATATCTATTTTATATTTTATGATATATATATATATATATATATATTCATCATGATTTAACAGGGAACTTCAGACTGAAATTGATAAGCAGTCATCTAAGGACAAATTAAGGGAACGCCTGACTGATTTTCCACTTCCTTAATGTATGGTAAAACGGTACCGGCCAATTCACAATTCAGAGGGATGCAGAGGCATAACTCGGGTTTTATGAAAGGTCATTCTCAAAATGCAATCGCAATGATTGAAAGTTCGAACACAAATCAGAGATCTGTTCAAATACTTGCGACAACAATGAAGGGGCGTTTCATATGAGAATAATTCGCAAAGCAGTTAAGCATAGCACGCCATTTGAAATACAGGAAACCACCCAATTGCAAATTTAGTATTTTAAGATCGTTGCTTCAGTTACATTGCCCCCGCATTTTTGACATTTTACCACTCCCCCCATTCCTATCAAGGCTGAACTTGGACTTGAGGGCATCAGGAGTGTCTCTATTCATCCCAGCTATCTCAAAAACTATGGATTAGACACTAATATCTGTAGTTTTCGGTTATTTTTAAGTGTCACCACCTTATCACCCCTTCTCACATTCCCGTTCCTATCAGGGCTGAACATGCACTTAAAAGGCATTAACAGTGTCACTATTCATCTCAGTTACCTCAAAAACAACGGAATAGACATTAATATCTGTATATTTTGGTTATTTTTACATGCCTCCACCCTTTTTCACCCCCATTCCTATTGGGGCTGAACTTGGACTTCAAGGTCTTCGGGAGTGTCATTATTCATCTAAGATACCTCGAAAACTATGGATTAGACACTAATATCTGTCCTTTTCAGTTATTTTTACATATCAACCCTTCCCAATCCCCTCCCTATCAGGGCTGAACTTGGACCTAAAGGACATCGGGAGTGTCCCTATTCATTTCAGCAACCTCGAAAACTAGGGATGAGACACTAACGTGTTGTTTTCGGTAATTTTTGAATTTCACCCCCTTCCTAACCCATGGTCCGATTTGAATTCTGTTTTCACCATGACCTTTTCCGGTTTGATATTGACTTACATTTAAGATCTCATCAAAATCGGTAAAGAAATGCGAATTTGCATAGAATTCATACAAATAAAAAGACATTTTCTCGTTTATATAAATAGATGTATGTCAGTCTAAGTCATCAATCACCGGTTCTTACAATTCACTGAATAACCATCAGCTCGAAAGATATGTCAGGGATAAGCTATATGAGGAATGGATGTTTGCAAACAACCAGAGAAAAATATGTAAACAGAGAAACTGCCACATTATGAGACAAATTCGTTAAGACCACTGCAATAAATTCTTAAGGTTGAACACTTCGAGATTCCACAAACGAGGGCGACTACACGAGTTTGAAATCTAAAACAATTTCTTAGCTTAATTAAAATTCATGAAAAGTTACATGAGAGGTGTAAACATGAAATACAAGCAGAGAAGTGAAATAAAATTAGGCGAAGGCGCTAAAGCTAGCGAGCTGGGAAAAGATTAAGGACAATTAATGACAACTGAGAGACAACGTGAATTCTAAATTGTAACAAATGTAAAAAGATGAAATATTGCCCCTCAGAGACACAAATTAGCATTTTCATTAATGGGAAAGCACAGTTGCTATTTATAAAAGTATTTAAATTCCATTTTCCTGGCATCAAATTATTAGCGTGCACATAAATCTTCCACTGGGACTTTACGGGAAGTTTCCTTTTTTCTGCATAAAGCGTTTTCCTTACACTCCACTTTTTGCGTAATATAATTTCGGACCACGTGCCCAATTTCCGTATTTCTTTATGTAAGGGCGTTTATTATGGGAGAGAACAGTTTATAATAACTTACCAACCACTATATCTTCTAACGGCTTTTCTATCTTATAATCTTTGTTCCATCAATGAGACTAAGAAGTTACTGCTATATATATTATTTGATGAGGCGTTCCTATGATGGAGACTGAATAGTTATGTTCATCTCCAAGAACCTTTTATCAAGAGTCTTTGGCAAAGATGTTTTATTCAAACCAAAAATGAGTATTTTTGTTTACATTCTTCATTTGATAATTATTTCTTAAAAGTTATGAGTACTCTCATAAGTTGAATGACTGTAATCATATCAAAGTATGAGTTGTATGAATTTTATACGGTCATACTTCTCATGACATTTTTCTGTGAATTAAACTGAGAATTTGTTTTTAACGTCTAGTTCAGACACTAATTCAAATCTGATGCCATTTCAACCGATTCTTTAAAACTGTTTGCCTACTGGTTCACCATTCAAACCTTCTATAAACCCCGACTCCCACATACATTATTCCGATGCAGCTCTCAACTGTTACATTATCATCAATTACAAGCATTAGCCCTAAACACAATTACTAGTTGCAATTTCTATTCGTGCATCGATCATCGCCCTATCTTCCCGATTTTCATATACTCTCATTACTGAACTCATGCTATCATTTTTTGTACATGCCCCTTCTTCCACCAGTTTCTACAACTTTTCTTCGATATTACAAATCAACGCTGTTACGCAAAGCACCACAAATCTCAAGTTCCATTCGCAACATTTTATTGCAGCCATAAACATGACATGACATTTGTTTATCCCCAAATGAAAATTCACTCACTCTGTTTCGCTTTTGATAGCATCCACATACAAGTCCATAAAAAAAAAAAATTCCAACAACAACAAAAACAACCCTTACCACTAGCACCGGTTTTAATTATTGCATAATCCTTGCCTAGATTTAGGCTTATCAAACAGATGTTTCATAAAATTCTCTTCATCCACGCTTTCCTGCCTGTCTAAAGCTCCACTGTCCTTCCACTGTCATGTACTTAGCCAGCTGTTACATCTTTTCAGTCAAAACCGATACTTTTGCCTTTCCAGGTATGCAAAGCACAATCGGGCCTGTTATTAATCTTACCCTGTCATCGACCAGTCTTCATAATGAACAGGGTTATTTTGCAGCCGTAGAAAGTGCAGCAAAAAAGAAATAATTCTGATGTGCTTTATAGAAAATAAACCCCCTCCCCCAGAAAAATGCATTCTCGCGATAAAAACAAACAAGTAAAAAATGCGCCGAAGCTTCTTCGGCGCAATCGAGTTTTTTGTACAGTGTATAATGCTGTATGAAACTCCAAGCCACAACCATGAAACTCTCACCAGGCCGTGGTGGACTGTGTTGTAGCGGTGTAAGACGCAAGATCATGGCTAACTTTAACCGTAATTAGAATAAAAACTACTGAAGGTAGAGGGCTGCAATTTTGTATGTTTGATGATTGGAGGGTGGATGATCAACATACCAATTTGAAGCCCTCTAGCATCAGTAGTTTTTAAGATCTGAGGGAGGACAGGAAAAGCGCGGACGGACAGACAAAGCCATCTCAGTAGTTTTCTTTTACAGAAAACCAAAGAACAATAAACATGAAAATTCGCGGCACAGGAGAAAAAAAAGAAAGAAAAAACGGAAGCGCCATAGAGGAGCAAACATCCAAACGGCCAAGGGGCAGGTAGTGCCAGGAGATACTCAGCATGCGAGACATTATCTCTCTGTCCAGTAACTTTTCCTTCTGGCTATAGAAGGTCGCTCCTACTGCCGGACAATTGTATTAAACATCGGGCTGGTCTTAGGAAGCCGCTGGCCGCAGCATAGCCACATACTTCAAATCTATAATCGTATTTTCTTGGAGAGGAATTACTCTAAGCTAACGGATTGAGCTTGGGCCACCTTTTCCGATTGTTGAATAATAATAATAATAATCCGTAAAAAGTATGTGTTTTCTATGCATTAATCTTTATATACAGACCTTTTGAGAATGTGTTAATTTCTTATCATTATTATTTATATCA
>NC_061109.1:27180040-27197540 GCF_015104395.2 Macrobrachium nipponense | reverse complement strand
TGGGTTCAGGAGGCCGAGGGTTTGATTCGGGGTTTGTCTGAGGGAACGAAGAACAGAAGGGGATGAGTGATTCAAAAGCTGGAGTAAATATTTCGGATCACGGCAAAAGGAGCCCAGATGGGAATCGAAGTGTTGATGAGTGAGGGAGGATGGGTGTGTGGGGGCTGACTGAGCAGTCTGGGCATGGAAACAAATGCTTGTGATGAAGCAAGTACTGCCTTACAATGTTGAAAGTACAGGAACGTAAATAAAATAGTATGTTGTTGTTATTGTTGTTAGAATAATTCAGCATTCCTCCAGCAAAGGGTACAGCAGCAAGAGCAGCCAGTAACACACACATGAGAGAGATGTGGCTAAAGGTAACAATCAGTTGAAATATATGCTAAAGTATAGTGAGGTTCCTTAGTCATGTACGGCGACAGCACGCAGACATGGTGTTGGAAAAGTTGTAGAATGAGGGGTCGAGACTTTTCGTTAAACGAGGGGAACAATCTTTCGATAAAGCTGTTAACAAGAGAGAGAGAGAGAGAGAGAGAGAGAGAGAGAGAGAGAGAGAGAGAGAGAGAGAGAGAATGATAAACGTATTATGAGACATAAATTTGAGTAAAGTACACAATTAAGACAATTCTTTGAGGCATCGGGGTGTCTGTCGCCAAGAGATGGGGAGGTAGGGGTACACCGAGCAAGTCATTACCGCTTTTACGAGAAAGGTAATAACGCCTTAGAAGTGTCCCTTGACGTTTAAGCCGCTTTGCCAACCTTATTCGGGGGCTCCAAAGATCTTCTTGACTCATAAAAGAGAAACAAACATTTGAGAAAGAAAACAGACTCACGTCCACAAAATGTGCCAGAAAGTTTTGATGATTACCAGCTATTATCTTTGTATATGAATTGACATAATTATGCCTGCATACACGAAGACATTATTAGTTTAGGAGGCTTTTAATTAATAGGTCGCCATTTATTCATTCACTTTTTTGGTTCTTTTCCACTGATTCTTGATGAAAAGTTTCTCATCTCATTGTCCATTACATTAAAAAATATAGTACGAATATATGCCTCACGGAATATCTTCAGTGTCATTTATTCAGTATTCTTATCACGTCACGTTTCAATCTTTATCATAGTTTTAGCATGAAAATGATTCAATATCAGTTTCGTACAAATTTGGGTACAGATTATCTTAACAGAAGAGAAAATCACATTTAAGGCAAACATGCTATAAGTTTGTATAATATATATAAATAATATATAATATATATAAATATATATAATATATATTAAGTATATATAATATATATATATATAAATCTTAATAGAAGTGAGATTTACATTATGCAAACATGCATATAAGTTTATATATATATATATATATATATATGATATATATATATATATATATATATAGATGTAATATAATATATATGAAAACTTCATCTCAAAAGACCATGTTGAACTTCTTTCAAGGATTAAGAATGCCTAAACATACAACATAATATATATATATATATAATTATATTATATATAATATTATAGATTATAGATATAATAGTTATATAATTAGTATTATAGAATTATAAATATATAGTATATATTATGAATTATATTATAGCATTATATATAGATTACATTATTAATAGATACTTACATATAACTATATAATATATATTTAGATACTATAGTATATATATTAATTTAAAAATATAATATTATATATATAGATATTTATATATTTATATATTTCATATTATTATTAATATATAATATATTATAATATATAGTATGTATACATTCTTAATCCTTGAAAGAAGTTCAACATGGTCTTTTGAGATGAAGTTTTCAGGTCCAGGGCCTAATCTATCCTGGAGGTGTCCTACCACAGCTGACTATTTGCTAAGTACTCAACAGATTAGACGAGAAAAGATTAGTTTTCCAGAATGGGGTTTCAGTTGTTCCCCCTGCCCGGAATCTGTTTCGGGGGTTCTCTTTGATGATGTGACTGTGATAAAGTTACCAGAACCTCTACAAAAGCCCAAGAACTCCATTTCTATATTTTACATAAATCTGCTATACGATGAAAGCACGTTTATCACTTCAATGACAAGACAGCCGTTATTGGCGTAATCCAAAGCTCTGATGTTTGCCACACCATTCGGCAACCATTGGGCAGCGTATGTAAAAGCAGATCCTGAGGTTCACGACATAATTAAAATATTATCATTTCGTTTTCAAGATTTTCCAGAATGGTGCCTCTACTTCATAATGAAGGTTCTTAAAACACAGGAAGTACTTTCACTCCAAATGTGTTTGAAAACTCATCAAAATTCCAGTATGGACACATCACTATGTTTCAATCTTGAAATTCTCTGAAGTATGGAAGCTACTATTTCGTTTTTCAATGAAGATCGAAAACATTTTAACCATAGTATACTAAGTAAGTATATCTTAGTTTCACCAGACCACTGAGTTGATTAAAAGTTCTCCTAGGGCTGGCCCGAAGGATTAGATTTTCACTTTACGTGGCTAGGAACGAATTGGTTACTTAGCAACGGGACCTACAGCTTATGGTGGGATCCCAACCACATTATATAGAGAAATGAATATCTAATCACCAGAAATAACTTCCTCTAATTCTGCATTGGCGGCAAGCGGGAGCAAACAAGGGCTACCAGATTGGTAAGCTAGTCCACAAACCACTCGTCCAATAAGAAACTACCTTAGTATACTACCAGACTTCTGTATTTAACCTATGAAGGATTGTGTCCAACGCAAACTAGCTGGTTTATCATGTAGACTTCACTAAACTTGATGAAAAAGAATACATGAGCTATTATTTGACCAAGTCGGTCCCATGAACATCATCAGTTCCCTAAAAAATAATCTAACATTACTACAGTAAGATTCTAGTTCTTTCCTCAATGAAAGTATGGAAAGAGGAAAGAGTAAACCACTAGCGAGGGGCTGTCAACCCCTCAAAACCCTCTCAGAACTTTACCATTGAGACACAGAGTTGAAATACTTTTAAAGGACAAACAGCGTTGTAACACTTTTCAGGAATAATGGCTTAGTCTCAAAATATTACTGCTTTAATTATGATACAGAATACTTGATAAACTCTGATAGACTAGAAACGTTTGTCACACTGACACTTTTTGTAGCAAGTAGCTCAAAATAGTGTAATTACGACTTTAAAGCAGGTTATTCTGTTCTGCGTGGCTGCAATGCGCAATAACCGGAAATTATCTGTATATGAAGAAAATCAATTCTCAATTTGACCGAGCCTGCTCGTCGTTAAATCAGGGCCGTATCCTGTCGCAGGTTTAATCAACGCATCATCTGAGAATGATTCCTCTAGTTTCAGTCCTTTTTTACTCGTTAGGGTTCTGAATTGCATATTAACAAGGTCAGAAACTTTTAAATGAAGGCCAGGTATCGAAAGACCTTGTCAACATACAATGGCATCTTAGAATACCTTCATTTAAGGTCAAAGTCCACCTGTTATTGTTAAATAGTTATGCCTCTAAGGCATCGTTGATATCCAATACATGGAATGCCCTTATATTTTAGTTGTTCTAACACGAATGAAAATGGATGTAGATATTTCTTTACGTAAAACGAAAAGAAAACGAATCATCTAGTACCTGGAAAACACAAAACAAAACTTTACGCAAGACCTCCTTTAGGTTGATTTAACTTTTGCATATAATACAATTCATCCCTCGATGGTTGCGATGCTCAGGCGTCTACTTAGCACTTTTACCAAAGCAGTGAGTGTTCACGGTGCCATCACGTTACCTAAAACGCTTCACTGCTGTTTTCCATATGAAGTATCCGCCTCAAAGTAAATGAAGTCGGAAATCAAAAAGAAATAACAGATATCAATTCAAAAGCAGATATAGCAAGAAAGGTTATCAAAGGTAACAACAAACAGACACACACAGATTAATGGTGCCCGCCTGATGGACAGAATGAAGGCTGATAGGAGAGTCATCAACAATAAACCTGGAAGATGGGACGAGATGGAAAGACATTTGTCCATTATTAGCCGGGGGAGGCATTCGGCCATAGAAGTGAAAACCAATCTCTAACCGACAGCTTTCACCAAGATTCTCAACTGAAGTACGCATTATCTTCAACAACGTCCAAGAGAAAATACTAAACTAAACTACAAAAAGGAAATGACATAAAGGTGGAATGAAGTGCATAGAACTTTCAAGGTTTCTTAATCCTGATGAAATGAAGAAATTGGAAGGAGACACCAACGAAAGAAATCACGAAACAACTAAAAAAAGAAGGAACAAAAGCAACAATAAAAGTATAAGAAACGATAGTGTAACAAATCAATGAAACGGAAAGAGGAAAAACTAAGAACAACACATGGTTTAATGCTGCTGTTATAAGTATTAGGAATTTGTGAAAAGTACGCTGAAAGATCACATAACTAACCCAATGCTGTTCTTAGCTCTTCTGTCTTCTATCCAGCGAGGATCAAGAGTTCGATCCCTGGCGGAGTTGGAACGCAATGAAACCATTTCCAGAAAAATATTTCATGCTTCTGTTGACTTTAAACAGAATATTTTTCACCTGGTCGTTATTATACTATTGTGGTGGGCTCAAGTCAAGATAGACAAGATAATGGAGATCCCACTAAACTTGCAGAGAACAAAAAATCTAACGTCTCATGACGCCATCCCCTCGAAAGGGCAACTGTGTTCAAGTCACGAACTATACATATGTATATATGTCTGCATTCTTAAGAAAATCTTCTCCAAAACAGAAGATCCTTTTAAATTATGATTCCTCCGTGAAGGAAATGAGGAAAGCAAATGGCCGAAAAAAAGTCACTTTTGTCAGTCGCCTTAAAACTGAGTCAACCATAAAGTGTCCTTTCTGAGAGGAAGGGGAGGAGATCACGCAATAGCAATTGAATGCGGAAACTGGCTGGCAATTAGAACCAAGCTAAGCAAAGAAGGAACGGCATTAGCTGGGATAATGACAACAGAGAGAGAGAGAGAGAGAGAGAGAGAGAGAGAGAGAGAGAGAGAGAGAGAGAGAGAGTACGATTCATTTCGGTTTTCCATGTTTCCTCGTTGAAACTTACCTACAAAAACTTTAATACTACTGGGCGACTCACGTTTAATGTAAGACTTATAAATCTGGAATTGTTTTATGGAGGTAAGAAAATAAGCATATTAGACACTCCAGGGATGTCATTCCTAAGGCGCCTATTACAAGTAATTTCAAGGAAGTCCTTTAATGACAGCCTCCTTACTGCTCTGCCGCTTATGCAGTCTCAACCCATTTATATTGTCAGTAATGATACACATTACATGACTGACTCTGCCTATTCAAAGGGCCTATCCCCAGACACGAGTAATGATCTGGACACTGTAATGGAAGCAAAGTCTCAGCAAACGTTCGTTAAGCAAAAATATAAAAGTAGTAAATTACAAAATCCTGATAAAAATATGAAACTTATATCTATATAAAAATAAAATGAAGGAGTTTACCCTGTAATGGAGGTTTCTTCAGTCTTAACATGTACAAAAATATTATTAGGCTTTCACTTTGGACATAATTAAATCAAATGATGACAAAATCTGATTTTTCATCATCTGACAGAAAAGCACACATTATTGGTAGTTAGGCATTTAGGGTGAACAATAAAAAAAATACAGAAAAAAATCCTTTTTCTTTACGGGTGATCTTAATCTTTCAAGAAACGAGAACGAAACTGTCTGTCACTTATGAACTAACTGAGCTCGAAAAACAAGCGACATGTCCATACGGTGCACAAAAGAGACAGACACACTGTTTCCGAGGCATCGAAAGAAATGCCACAACGCTTGCCTCGGGCGTTTCTCAAATATCGGGATTCGAATCTGAAGAGGAAATGCAAAACATCTCGGCATAAAAGGGACCCTGAATGCCGAGTTAAGACAGTTTCGTGCTACCTCTTTTTCCCAAACATTTCTCTCTCTCTCTCTCTCTCTCTCTCTCTCTCTACTTTCTTATGACTTTATTTTCTCCCAGTATTCAACGTGTTCTTTTTTATTACCGAGATTTATGTATCTTCTTTAATATCATTGTCCATTTTGTTCGCCTTTCTCCATTTTTTGGGAAGGGGTACACCTAAGCGAGGGATTTTACTAAAGAATCTGGCGAATTAAAACTTTGATAAGAATAATTTGTAAAATTAGCAAGGATTAATAGAAGAAATTCTTCAACCAGACTGCAAACAATGTATTTTCTGACTGAAAATTAATTCATAACCAAAGTATAATTGGGTCATCTGCCTGAAAAATGTCATCATAAAAACAGCGAGTTCCGCCTGCGTTGCTTTCAATAACCGACGTACAATACTAAAATGAAATGGAGTCAGATTTTCTCAGAATAAAAACGCCAAGAACAGCAGCAGCGAGATTTAACATCCACATCTCGCAAAAGTCAGAGACGACATCACAGAAAATAAGGTGTCATGAGAAAGGAGAGAACAGCAATACTAACAGACTTAATTGATGCTTTGTATTTAGCAATAACGTCCCTAGATTGAAATGGGCATCAACATGCAGAAAATATGTTTTATACGACCTGGTAAATAAAATTCTATGGAATTATCCTCACCAACACATTTCTATCTTTAATACAACCCCTCACCCACACACACCCATACATCCGCTATTTTTCAAATATTGCAAATTCATGTATACAATACAGACACAATCTTTCCATCGTGGTCTCCAAACTGCCGCTTTCCTCACGTACTTCATCTCAAGAAAACACCGCGGACCACAAAAAGAAATATAAAAAAGCTATATATTGGACTTGGGATAGCATTGATTCTTCCTTCTACTGGTCGTCTGTAAAAGTTTCCTTCAAAGTACAATTGTCTGTATAGATTGGATGGGGGAAAAGTCAGAAGTTTACTGAGAATCGTCGGCTACAAGGACAGACTTGACTCTCTTCCCTCCAGCTCTCATTCTCTCATCTTTCCTGTTAGGGGAAATCATTCGAATTTCCTCAGTCCTTACGCGACGTCTGGCCTTTTTACCATTAAGCACTGCTGTGAGGGCAAGAATCATGGGATATTAACGCAATGGTAACTACATTATTTCACTCACACAGAAAAAGTTACCAAATTCACTACCGCAATCAATTAACTTGGCACAAAGGCATTCAGCGGAACATGCGTAAATCGTCTCGCTTGCTCAAGAAGCGAATACGGAACATTATTGCTAATGATTCTAGTGTCATAACTACAGGACTATTGGAAAATGCATAAACAAGTTTGTGTATTATGTAATACGCATTTATATTATAAGCATACATACATATGCATGAATGTATGTGTATGTTAAACGAGGTCACATATTACATATTAAGGCAATACAATACAGGGGAAACAAACTTTGAGTCAATTAAACAGAAGTTAAAGTAGGGACTCTGCATCATGACCCACTCCATAACGTCGTTAAAAGATGGCGTCATTAGGTGTGACCAGGCCAGGGCCAAGAGAAGTAGAGAGCCTAGAGAGAGAGAGAGAGAGAGAGAGAATATTGCCGCAGTCTTGTGAGCCTTAACTGGAATGGGAGCGGTATCACAAAGAACATCTAGGTATGACAGATTAGTGATTGGGCGATAACAAATTGTACGTTGCGCAAGAAAAGAACCATTAACACTTTCTCGACCGGAGGAGTACAAGTGTGTGTGTGTGTGTGTGTTTGTGCAGAGAGAGAAGAGAGAGAGAGAGAGAGAGAGAGAGAGAGAGAGAGAGAGAGAGAGAGAGAGAGAGAGAGCATGTCGACGTGGAGTGGAAATTTGCCTCCATTTCCAAGTGTAGATAAATTGAACATAAAGGTTAAAATGTAAGATCAGTAAAGGAGAATCTCAGCACACATGTTTCGACACAAAATAAGGTAAAATTCATAAATAAGTAAATAAATTACACACACCCCAAATATATATATATATATATATATATATATATTATATATATATATATATATATATATATATATATATATATATACGTATATATAGTATGTATATAATTTCTTTCAGACATACATTACTCAATCTAATAGACCGTTGGACCGTTGGTTTATTATTATTTTCTCTTCAATACTCTGTAGCCTTCTATCAAGTCTCCAAAGCTCGACAGGGATGTTGTACATTTGGTCTCCGTGGGTCCCGTTTCAAGTTGAAAAGAGAGCTCTTGTTCTAAACTTTACTTTTTCATATTCGGGTCAGCTAGTTTCGATGATCCTCCATCATCGTCTATACTTAAAAGAAAGTAAACGAGTATGGTAACTATGTAACTTCCAATTTTATGTTAATATAGTTGTTAAAATAAACGTAACAATTTAACAACTAAATATAAAACATATCTTTAAATGTAACAGTTTAACAATTAGTTACAAAATCTTTTTAAATTACATGCAACAATCATGCATTTGTCTTTTCTTAACATTGTAGATAACAAATAAATATAATTTAAAATCTTTACACCTAGAATGTTATGGGCATATCTGATATTCTCTGCAGAATAGCCGTTATACTCTGTTAAAGAGACTTTCGTATTTACTATTATAATGATTTACTACAGTCGATTCACTTAAGGTGGATTCTTGTGACTACGAGATGTTCGTTTGGCGGCCTCTGATTGGCTGGTACTTGGAGGTAGGCTGCTCGCTCATTGTGTCATATTTTCGTTTGTGGCTTAGAAAACTAGCAATATGTTTATATTTCTTCATTTATCTCACGTTTTGCAAAAGATAAGAAAGTTTTAGTCATACCAAAGGATTCGGTAATAATTGTACAACTAAATCATCTTTTCCTGAAATCAATGAGATCAAACACAAAGGAATTACAACGAGTAAAAGTGAAGAGAGAAACATTTAATTCCTTATACCTGTTTTTATTTATCATCGGGTTTTGCATAATTCGTGCAATCAATATAAAATAAAAATTGAATTTTCATTAAAAAAAATCACCCTGAATACGATGGTGCTTTCAGATTTTACATGCGTGTAATATGTGGAGAGAAAATGAATAACATGTCTTAAAATGTTGCATCCGTACTTGACTCAGCCAGAAAGGAAGTTAATCTTTCTTAATTCTTTCTTGTTTTTTACTTCATTGAGATTATTATTTCATAACACTCAAATAAGTTCTCTCGTATTTCTTTCGTTTGAAAATATATTCATATAATAAAATTGGAAACAATATTCTACAAAAAAACTGATTAAAGTTTAGGCTGAGTTGAAGCTATTAGAATTCAGGATCCATGTAGCAGGACAGTTGATTTGAAATGCAAATTATTTTATAGAAAAAATGTAACAATCACTATTGGATACAATCACTATTGGATACTTCTTTGCTGGACTGAATTCCCCGCGGCCGCCTAGATCTGATTATTATTTTTTTTTCTTTATCAGATATAGCCAGACATACTATACGACATTGGATTGAAAATGTTCGACAGTCATAATGGGAATTCTGTGTATTTAATTACAGAAAATGCAATGATATAACATGGTAAGTATCGTCGAAACTGGCAACTCAAATCTCTCGCTGAGACGACAAACACAGCGATGTCTTGCAGCTCTCATTCTCTCGGCAATACCGTCAAACTTGAATCATTTACGGGTGCAACACAGTAACACATTCTTCATTTTCGTTTTACATATCACACGAATCTGAAAGCACCAGCATATTCAAGGTGAATTTGTTGTATGAAAAGATAAGTTTTATTTTATCTTGATCACTTTAATGATGCAAATCCGATGATAAGTAAAAACAGGCATAAAGAATTAAATATCTTGTTGATTTCAGGTAAAGATGGTATAACCAAACCTTTCCTATCCTGTGCAAAACTTGAGATAAATGAAGAAATATAAACAAATTGCTAGTTTTCTAAGCCACAGTCGAAAATTAATGAGGCACTGAGCGAGCGGGCTACCTCCCGGTACCAGCCAATCAAGAGGCAGCCAAACAAACGTCTCCTAGGCACAAGACTCCACCTTAAGTGAATCGACTATAGTTGCTTTTTTCCTTACGCAGCTGCCTATATAAGGACAAACCTTTCTAAAATTCGTCCTGTCGAATCAATTACATTCACAACTTTATGTTTGAAACCAAATACCATAACTAATCATTCAAGAACGATGTTATCTTGCTAAAGGGCAGTATGAAGATATTAAACCTCTACAAATCATAGTCACTGTTCTAAAAGTATTTTCAGTCCCTACCCTAACTCACGATGGCACAAAATTAGTTATAATAATAAAACAATGTTTATTCTAGGCTGACTATATAAAAGATGTAAGCAGACACTTAGCCTTAAACAAACCGACACCACACATACACACACTAGGTATCTCCTTAGGATGAAAATATTCGTGAACAGTTATAAATAACGACGTCAGTTCGAAAGAACATCAATTTGGAGATAAGGGTGACTTTAGGGGTAAGAGTACGTACCTGATGATGTCAGGAGCTAGATAATGGAAGTTTTATTTTGGACAACTGACACCCCCTTTCATTAGCTTCGACATTCTGAAATTGTAAATTACTTCACGGTATTCAAAAGACATAAGACATACTGGCTGTAAGAACAAAGCGTCGAAAGCTGAAAATCGTGATGGAATGGGTAACAAGTAACGTTATCTAGCATTGCACATTATTTGGCACGCTCTTTCTAGTTTTAGTAAGATCCTTTAACATCTCTTCTGTTTTAGCAGCAGTTTGTTTGTTTGTAAGGTGTTTTTACGTTGCACAGAACCAGTGGTTATTCAGCAACGGGACCAACGGCTTTACGTGACTTCTGAACCACGTCGAGAGTGAACTTCTATCACCAGAAATACACATCTCTAACGTCTCAAAGCAATGCCCGAGAATCGAACTCGCGGCCACCGAGGTGGCAGGTCAAGACCATACCGATCACGCCACTGAGGATACTTGCTGACATTTAAATTTCCTCTTCTGCTCTTGTTCTGACAAACATAATGTATATGTATATGTATATGTATATGTATGCGTTATGTATATCTTTTACGGTTCTTTCTTTATTACGGGGTTAACCCGCCAATCTATTTCCTGCCTATCAGCCGACGTTCTCAGCGATTAATCCCGCGCGGATGTGGTCGAAATCTTATAGCATTGGCAGTATGTAATCTGAGTGATGATAGGTCTTAGAGCATTCACTGTTCGTAAAGGTGAAACAGATTATCTCTCAGTGCGTTTACTCATGAGTCGCATCAAATCAGAAGCCTTGCTTCCTATGAATTATATCTACCGATCAGAAACCCGACAGAGCTAAAATTCTCCTTTATATCTTCTGATAAATTTTATCCTTGGCAATGGAACGCTGTGCCAGACATTCTTTCAGTCAATAACATGATTAAAAATAATTCCCATTCATCTTGCGAGCGCCAAGGCTCTCCAACTGATTGAGGACGCAGATCAATTCACTTTCACCGAGCACCATATTTCCATCAACGTCACTAACTCTTTCTCATTCCAACGATAAGCTTTGCTACGCTATCTGGACGCCTTCATAACAAATGCTATTTACAATATGCTAATCAGCTCCCCTACTCTTCCCCAATCCCCTGAACACCATTCCCCCCTCCCTCCCTTCTCATCCCCTTTCATCTTTCCTTCCACCTCTCGAAATTGCTAACAAACACATACCCTCCCCCACCTCTCGTTAGGCTCATAGAAGAGGGCACTTGCCCCCTTCCCATTCCTGCATATTCATCAGAATTTGCATTTAAATTGCAATGGGAATTCGTAGAGCTATTATTTACGCCCAAGGCATTGTTGCGGTCCTTTATATTTGGGAAGATTTCTTCGAGTTTTTTACTTTTTTTTTTTTAATGGGAACCACTGAAGTGAGGCCGAGAATGTCAATGAACTAACGTAACTACCATTCTCTCTCTCTCTCTCTCTCTCTCTCTCTCTCTCTCTCTCTCTCGAACAGTAACGCACATCATGATATTACTGTGTATGACATGAACACGAAAAAACGACCGGTTTTATCTTCAAAGATGATAAAAACCTTATCAGGAGATATTTACAGGCAAATATCTAACGCAAGGCAACAAAATAGCAAACAGATAGCCAGATGGAGAGACGAACACCACATCGGAAAAAGTTGAGTATATCTTAATTTAACCAGACCACTGAGCTGACTAACAAGTTCTCCTAGGGCTGACCCGAAAGATTAGATATTTTTGAAATATGACTTATGAAACGTTAATAAACATACTAAGAAGAAACGCTCTAGATTTACAGAACAAGCAATGAATATAACCATATATATGAAAATTAAAATAAGAAAACATAAATAAAAAAACCGAAAGTAACAGAATTACTTACGCCACCAGTGAACTCTCTATCGAAGACGTTTGCACTTTTGCCGGAATATTATTTCATGGCCGAAACCTAGAAGAGAGTATCTGTAATCAGAAACTTAGATCCGATGCCAGGACGAAACTGGGCAACTAGAGACCATAAACTCGGACCCAAGCTACCAACCCACATGTTGCTTTGCCAACTAGTCATTCTAGCTCAGGTAACAGTCTGGTTTCAGATTCGTATACTTCCCACCTTGATGAGAATATCTAGTTTTCATTTCCTTCAGACAATGGTATAACCTGCTAGATCAAGATGAACCCACCGCACTTAGATTGAACACTGAAACGCCACCTGCAGCTTCTAAAAACTACACAGGCGGGTCACAGGGGTCGATCGGGTTTTTACCTCAATCTTGCACGCAAAATAGCTACTTCCATCATTTGAAACCCTAGGGTGCTGGGGTCAAATTCATAAAACGTTACTAATTTAGTTGGCAACTAAGGCTTGCAGCCTGCTAAATCCTTAGTATCCAATTAAGTAGCAGCCAACTAAAGTGGTATTCATAAAACCTTGTTAGCTAGTTGCCTGCTAGTTAGAATTTTCCTGTCTTAAGTATTCATTATTTCTTCCATATGACACGCTGTGGAGACCTTACTTGAGTGAGGTAAGGAGTCGTTCGCAGTAGTGTTGTTTGCAGCACATATCTATTGTATCTATAGTAAAGAGTAACAAACGGCCAAGAAAATCCAACTATTCCCAAGAAGAAAGTTTTTTCTTGGTTGATAAATACGAAGGGTTCCAGGATGTCTTCAATGCTAAGGACATAAAAAATAAACTTGCGAAACTGAAAAGCGAACCCAAAGACTGCTGACTGGAATCAAAGAAAGTAACAAATTGACAGGGGGCGACAAACCTCCTAATGAACCAAATGCTGCTCAGCAAAAGATCCTCGATTTGTGTGAGGAGGAGGAGGAGGAGGAGGAGGAGAATAATCGGCTGCTAGGGAATCAGTCTACAAAAATGTAGGAGAGTCTATTCTAGATGAATATGATGGTGAGCAAATTAGAAATCCACAATGCAATGTGAATGTTTATATTGTAAAGGTTTCTCTTTTTTTCTCATTGGGCGGTTTTATGGTATTGAATAGTAATGGATTCCAATATGTGGCCAACAGGGATATCTGGTGCAGCCACAATTGTAAGTAAAAGCCATGAAATATTTCATAAGATTCAAATGCTGAAGTTAATTTGATATTGTCTTCTTTCAGACTCTCAAATAGGTTTACTTATGATATTTCATTGATGTAATATGAATTAATGTCACATAACTGTAGAATTAATTAGGTTGCATCAATACTTATGAATACTTGCTTGTTGTTTGAGTTGTTAAAATGTTGTTAGCATACTTCGATTCATTATAGAGTTAATAACTTGTATAATATTATAAGTTAACAACCCTGTGAATGACTCGGAAAGCTGTGGGTTGGCTTACTTAAAGAGGATGCCTTGCCCTAAAAATCTAAATCTCTTTAGTAATTCAGCATCATCAAATACCTCAATGGCTTCTCCTGTCCCGATCTTCTAGCCCTACCTTCACGTCTGTGACAAGTGTCTAACTGATTTAGTTGCCAGCTAAGAAGTTAGAGCGACCCTTGATCAAGGCTAACTTAGTAAGGAACTTAGCAAGCATCTAACTCTTAGTAACCACCTGACTCCCGATTTAGTTCCCAACTAGGCTTAGCAGGGTTTTATGAGGGAACTAAGCTCAGCAGGCTTTTATGGATCTGGGCCTTGGACTCTTAACATGAGATTTTCTGTACAGCATACCCAATACCCAATACCAAAATATTCATAGTTGGAGATGGTTTATTTTTCAATCGAACTCATTCCACAAAGTCGACTGTCGGGAGGCCTCCCTTTAAGCCAAATTATGGCTAACTTTCATGTCAGCGGCTGTCCTGAACGAATATATCTGGCTCGTGTTATACTGGTCACAAGGGTTAGGGTACAACCATTCCTATATCTCCTCTATTCCTTATTAACAAGCACTTTATCGGTCTACTTTTCTTTCTTCCTGCGACGATTTCTAAATTTCATGCCTTTTAATTTACTAACTGCCGTTCAATCTCCTAAGGACACCTCAAAGCGGCACAATTCATGATTTACTATGCCATACGTAGGCCATGTAACTGAATAAAAGTTTCCAAAAGAAAGTCGATGAACAAGTTTCCCTTTTTGATCTCGTTACGAATCTCCAGATGAACAAAAGAAAGACATTAATAAAAGCAAAACAGTTACCAGTTGAAGACTCGAAAATATTTGGAGGATTCCACGAATATGCACCGTGGGCGAGCACCCACCATAAAGCTTGCACGCATAATATTAACAAATTACTAACGGCAGTAGTTTGTTAACCACCAAGGCTTCCTTCCCTTTAACTACGGAGCAGTTTAAATGCCATCCATATGTTAATCTTGGGAAAGTTACGCTCACTGTAGGGATTACCTTTTAAGGCGCGTTCAGAAATTGAAAAAGTTTTCGGTAACTTTGAGCCACTTGAACAGGCCTGGAAAATAGGCTCGAGATTTCGGGCACAATACCAAAGTATGAGTTAGGCCTACAACACATCATCATAATCTTCGGAGATATTTTTGTATATGCATGTATGGATATGGGCACATCTTGACGTGTGATGCAGAATTCATTGGTGAAAAGATGTAGTCTGCCAGTTCAACTTTATATAAAATTGGGCGACATGCTGACACGATTAGTAAGGGTATTTATATTTCCAATTATATTTCCAACGAGCATTATCTGAAATATACAAGTTTCAGTTAAGCTACCATTATTTTACTGCCATGCTTATATGCGAGGGATAAAGCAATGAAAGAGTTAAAACTGTAAGAATTAATGGCGTATGTGACCAGTGAGTTCACTTATCATTAGTATAGTCATTTCAGTAACACTACAAGGTGACAGACATCTGCACTATCTAGCAGTTAGAGCATTCTCCTTCTTTTGAGGAAGGTTAATTACAATGTAACATCTGACAATGTTGAGAACTTGTGAACGACACTGGCATCAGTTTTCCCAGGTACCTGCAACCTCTTCAATTGGGTTTGGAATTTCTAGGGGCCTTCATGTTTATTGATGATCCACTGAACCGTTCCGCCAGTAAGAAGTTAGTATTGACAATGACTATTTAATTTCTGTGAATTAATTCGCGCTAATTTAATATATGAAAGATGAAAAACATGCGAATACCAGTTTTAACATTTAGTTCCTGAATACACATTGTCGTTAAATTTCATTTAGGCGTTCGTTAAGGAAGCGGTATTAATGACGGGAAAGTCAACACACAAAATCTACATGTTGGCCAGAGGGACAACCTCTTGGAGAGTTGCTCGACATACGAGTTCGACCATTCCCAAAGAGGGCAAAAGTTACGGTGATGAAGTCAACTGGAGGTTACCCTGAGGTAACAAGGAAGCACACGTGTCGGTTTTAAACCCTCAATATTCATCAACACATATTGTTTATGTATGTACGTGTGTGTATATACATATATAATATATATATATATATATATATATATATATATTATATATATATATATTAGATAATGTAATGTAATTTACCTAAAATATTCTAAATGTCCGATAGTCAAAAACCATTTTTCATAGAGCAATCAAAACTTTCAACCTAGTTTGAATCTTGACTTTGTAGCGCAAGAAATGGAAATTCTTCTTTGTAGCCTTTCAGCTGAGAACGTTATAAATATACCTTCAACTTCTCGAGCAGTTTCGAAAAGTTACCATGTTCATTCATATTAATCTTTCGGATGGCTGAGGGAGAGTGAGAGACAGAATTTTTATATTATCTTTTCTTTCACTTTTCAAATATATTTGTTTTCATCGAGAATTTCTCTGTGGAACGGTCGTCTTGTACGATGAAAATCCTACAGTGGCCTAAAATTAGATTCATTTACTTATCTGTTCATTTAGTTATTCATCTATTATTTCTTGACAGTCGTATAACAGCAAAATGGTTAAAGATGAAGTTGTAAATTAGGAAAGATTCCGGTGCAAGAGAAGAAACCAATGTATCGAGCATTGTAATTTTGTGTCATTTGAAAAGACATTTAACAGATTACAGCGGAAGGAGAATATGCAGGTTTCAATGGGAAAGTGAAAGGATGAGTGAGCTGTTGTCAGAAGCTCAATATCAAACCGTTATGAATACCGCATCACCGCAAGTTCGAGGAATAGAGTATTCTCAGACATCACGTCTTCTCTTCAATGGGGATAATACAGTTTTATCCACAGCGATGTGGAGACGTGATATCTCGGGTCTGTCTCTGAACTCCAACTTATTCTTCGAATTTGTTGTTTTATTTAAGCCAAAGTAATTTCGAGGTAAAGTTAAGAACAAGATACTCTTAAAACTGATTTGAGGGAAGAGACAAGACTGTAGACTTTCCTCTCTTCAGTTTTCCATGCATAATGGAATGTTCAGCGTATAATGAAATATTGATTATACCATTGTAAATACCATAATAGTTAATAATGATGGTCATAATTTGTGATTAAGGAAAAACGATTGTTGTCTGATTTAAAGACTGACCATGACCCGAGTAAAAATAAAAATAAAAATGAATCACAAATGTTGAAAAAAGACGGAGCATCCATTTGTCATGAAAATGGTAGATGAGGTAGATTGTTGCATAATAGAGTATATGAAACTGATAAAAGGTCAATGGAACATGAAATCTGAAAATGGGCCAAGAAATACAGCTGGAGAGAAAGGGCATAACCCAAAGAAACGTAGTTGGACGTTTAATTATTGAAATGGTCACACCTCTGACCTGGAGTATTGCTTTGTCTATATATCTCCAACTTGGAATATTGTTCTGTCTATATACCTTTAACCTGGAGTATTGCTTTGTCTATATATCTCCGACTTGGAATATTGCTCTGTCTATATACCTCTAACCTGGAGTATTGCTTTGTCTACATATCTCCGACTTGGAATATTGCTCTGTCTATATACCTCTAACCTGGAGTATTGCTTTGTCTATATATCTCCGACTTGGAATATTGCTCTGTCTATATACCTCTAACCTGGAGTATTGCTTTGTCTAT
>NC_061109.1:27140040-27175040 GCF_015104395.2 Macrobrachium nipponense | reverse complement strand
AGCACTAAGATTACAAAGCCACAAAAGAAATGAGTAGTGTTTGTGAGTGGTTCGTATACCGTGCCCCTGGTATTATTCTTATTTTTCTCCAGTGATGATGATGTTACAGTGTTATTTCCGACCATACTACACGCTTATGAATTTCAAGGGGAGATACTGGTGCGTCAATCAGAGGTTATTTCCTCCCAACAAGGGAGCCGCAAATCATCTCAAGGAGTTCATCTGTCTTAGGAAACAATTCGTTTGTTGTTTCTGAGCTACTGACACTGCCGAGGGCAACTATTACTCAAGTAGTATATAAATTATAACTTACGAGATTAGTCAATAATAAACTGACAAATAGATAACACGCGGGGTATATGAGTATATATATAATATATATATATTATATATATATATATATATATATATATATTATATGTATATTATACTTTTTAATATGCATACATTTGACACAAGAGTTTAGGTTATATAGAACCCTTCTCGTCACTTTTCTTTACCAACAGAGAGAGAGAGAGAGAGAGACGATGAGACAGAGAGGAGAGAAGAGAGGGAGGTGAGACGAGAGAGAGATGTAGTCATATTTGCTGCAATTTTCAATTAACAATGGAAAACTCTTTGTGACAATACTTCAAGTGTCGTCAAAAACAAAGGAATAGGCCGTATGACATAAAGAGAAATCAGTATTATCACAAAATTTGCATTAGTTTTATTTACCGCAGCGATACAAAAAATGGTGCATGTACTCTTACATGAATAATGAACAGTGCTGATATATATCTGGCAAGAGATAAGGAATAGGGCAACTCACCTCCGAGCGGTAAGATGTTTGGTCTAGACACCTTGAAGTTAGTGTGACAGCCCCAGGGTAGGTACAAGGCAAAAACCAAGAACTTCCTCCATCACGGAGATTAGCAAACGAATCTGCATTCCAGACACTCGATGTTAAATAGTAAAAGAGAAAATGGAGGAGCTCGGGTAGGTGACGGAAATAAGTTTCCTCTTCGGAAGAGTCCTTTCTCACTTCATGGAAAACTAAAGTTCATTATTTCAGACTGTTATGTGCCCTCGGACTTTCTTTGAAAATTCCGAGAAAATGTTCCGGCAAAAAGACGAAGGAGAGAAAGGGACGAGCTGGAAACAGAGGGAGAAATGAGATTCCCTCTGAAGGAGACCGTTCACACTTTGTATAAAATTAAAACTCCCGTCGGGTGACCTCTAACGTATTCACTCAAAATTCCAATAGAAAGTTCCGGAGAAAAGAGGAGGAAAGGGGAAGCAGCGAAAGGTGGCAAAAGTAAGTTTCCTCTACGAGAAAAAAAAATCAATCCCCGCTTTATGTAAAACTCAGGTTCGTTGCAAAGTGTTACATTTGACATTAAAACGAATTCTCTGAAAATCCGGAGAGAACGTTTCGGGATAAATTGGAGAGTGAGCATCTTATCTCTGTGAGGAGATGGAAATCAGTTTTCTTTTCGAAACACCTATGAAAAATGAAACGCGTTATAAGAGCAGAAGTTGTCACTGAAATTTCTGAATAAAAAGAGGGGAACTCGTATATGTTCTCCCTTTTATGAAACTAAAAGTTATGTTGAAATTGTTGTGATCCCTAACGTTTTATCAGAACGCCTCTGACGTTTTATCTGAAAACTCCGAGAAAACGTCTTTGAATAAAGAGGGAAAAGAATATAATCTCCTTTATAGAAAACTAAAGTTATGTTGAAATTGTTATGTGACCCCCTAACGCTTGATCAGAAAGCCTCTGACGTTTTATCTGAAAATTCCGAGAAAACGTTCCCTCCGGGATCAGCCAAATGACCTAATAGAATGATCAAACGTTCAGACCTAAGGGAGATTGACCCCAAAGGTCTCACTTAGAACTTTACCCGGGGGAGGCTCGCTTTGCTGGGATTTTTTTTTTTCTTTTTTCTTTTATCTAGCCATTTTCTTTCTTCGACTTTTTTCTTAGAACAGTTTCTAGTGTTAGTCTGTCTGACGTTATGCTTCTTACCATTTTAAAATTTTATTCTCATATAAACGTTTCAAATGTAAGTAGCTTCTGATCGTTATTCAAAAAAGAATCCTATTTTTCGCAAACATAAGGACAAGGATTTAACGGCGACAATTTGAATGACGCCTACTTTATAAAAAAAATATTTTTCTGTATAAAAGAGGATAAATTCAAAAGAGCTTCGAAGCCAGAAGACGAGAAATCCAAAATTAATCGTTTACTTCCGTCAATTCCTGTATCAGTACTTCGAATCTTAGGTCTCTAAAAAGGCTGTTCTAGATTTCAGAAATTCTTTACGAGTATACCATATTCAAGATTTCGGATTTAAAGGCGATGGACTGTTCCTATTTAAATAACCGACTCTAAAGGAAACTGTGTCGGTTTCCGAATAATACGCGCCCTTCTCAGCCTTTTGATCTGTTGTTACACTTATCCTGGCCGCTTACAAAAAAAGAACAGAAAAACCTACTGAAGTTCCTACCTTGCTCCAAGGAATAGTGGTAATTAACATCTGGTAGATGTTTTATAATGTAAATTCATCAAAAAACTGTTGTCAGGAACGCTCATCACTTACCTGAAAAAGGAAAAATAGAATGTCAACAATTTCGTCCTCAGTTAATTCATTAAAAAAATATTACATAAAAAGTTTATAAATTGACAAAAGAGCACAGAAACTATTTATAATCCTAAATTAAACATTAAACACAAAAACAGCGTTCACTAATCCATTCATAAATTCCTCTCTCTCTCTCTCTCTCTCTCTCTCTCTCTCTCTCTCTCTCTCTCTCTCTCTCTCTCTCTCTCTCTCACACACACAAATATACGCACTTCCTATCTACCTATCTATTTACATGAAGCTGTAGTTAAATATTTGCAGATACAATATTTAACTAAGCAAATGTGAAAGGCCAAAAAGGCATAACCAACTTTACAGACACACTCAAAGATATTTGCGGACCATGAACCTGGTTGTTAATTATTCCAAACCTAGGAAATAAGCCAATACATTCTGTTCCGTCATTCATCCTTTGTTTTTACTGAAGCAAGTAACTCCAATACGACGACAATAACAAGTTGGCAGCAGTAACTAACAAAACATAATAATAGTCATGATTCGACGACAATAATCAAACAGAGTTGCAAAGTGAAAGTTGCAGCTGACAGCTAATAAATCTTCGGTCAAATGATAAGGAAAAACTAAGTCTTTCGATGTACTACTTTCGTAACCAAAAACAAAAGCATTGTTATAATAAAAGGCTAATTTCATAACAAACTAAGACCAGATATTGAAGGGGAACATGCAAGAACATATGCTTCTCCGGGTTTATTTAAAGGTTTTAATAATCTTCGAATTGTTGCATGCCTTTAAACTTAATTAGAGCCAAGACAACAAACCCATCAACAATCATACTATAGATACGATATCAAACTAGATGCCAGTTAAGAATCCAATCCAACATATTTCGAAATCAACCAAACCAACGAGACTTCACAAAAGGAGAAACACAAGAAGTCCTAATTGGAAATGTGCTATATTTATGGCTTATTCCAATCCATGGCATCGGAAACTGAAGCGGAGGCCTGTGAAGGATCCAATATATTTCGAATAGAGACGAAAGGCAACAAGCTTAAATGAACATTTTACCATATACTTATAGCCTTCGCAAGTGTAGGGCATCCGCTGAAAGATGCAAACGATGCCATTAGCATATTGATGCATGCAGAAAGTTGAGAAATATAATTTTCCTAGTTTGGGGAAAGAGAATGAAAGGAAAATTGATTTCCCTTGTTAAGGAAAGTCCCCGGTCGGTGGGTGTTCACTGAAGTGGTTAACTTGGTAGTTGAAGGCAAGTGGAGAGAGAGAGAGAGAGAGCCCATTCACCGCTGCGATTCCAGCCACACCACGGATTCGCTTTATTTTCTTCTATATATTTTACATGACCACGGCAAACCTCAATATTTGATAGAAAACTAGTTTGAATGACTGTGCCTATATAGGTAACGCGCTTATACTATTAAGTATTTATGTTTATTCATTAAAATATATAAATTTTGTATACATTAAAAGTAATATGTCGATTTTGTATGTGTAACGAGCCACTGATTCTGAGTGTATGCATTCCCTCGCCAGTGTCACTGCATTTTTTTCTATTCTTTCATGCTGAGTTTAAAGTCAGAGAGAGAGAAGAGGACAGAGAAGAGAGAGAGAGAGAGAGAGAGAGAGAGAGAGAGAGAGAACCTTACCACCGCGTTAAACGGGAAACTTCACTGCGGGAAAAATTTCGGCTAACTGGGGTAAATGTTTTATGGCACCTTATAAGCAAATAACTGATCATTATACTCTACCCACGACAAACCTAAGCAAATTCTGAGGTCACAGGCTGGTATCCATTATTTGAACATTTTAATGTATGTATGTATGTAATTATTATTATAAATTAAATTATATATAATAAGGATGTATGTATGTATGTGTTATGTGTATGTGTATGTATATATATATAATATATATATATATATATATATATATACATACATATATATATGTGTATATAAATATACGTACATATATATATATTATATATATATATATATATATAGATGAGATAGATAGATAGATAGATAGATAGATAGATAGATAGATAGATAGATAGATAGTGTGTGCACGTGCCACACAAATTAATATATTTTTAAAATAGCATGTATAATTTTTCAGCTCCAAGGTGGTAAATTAATGGACCACCCTCAAACCGTATTTCATACCACAAAAACTTTGTCATTTCAAATTAAATAATTCACGATAATAATGTTCACATATAGCAAAGGGGCAATCTTAAAGTCTTCCAATCAAGGCCGTCTCACAGAAATAAATAAATTTAGATATGAAAAATACCCGACGAATACGAAAATTCAATAAATTCCTCACACACATCGTGCAACGTATATTAAACTTTTCATGTACACATAATTTCCACTTCTGATATAGGCGATTTAAAACCTCTCGATGAGTACTAAAGAAAAAAATCACAAATAAATCATTTTCGTATATGACAAGGTGGAGAATTTGAGGTCTTTCCATGAACATCGAGTTAAGCAAATAAATAACTTTCCAGATACGAATAATCCTCACGCACGACGAAAAGGAAAATCATATGCCAGGCGTAGGGATGCGGTGCGCCCAACGAAATTAATCGCACTGCGACACTTCACTCCTTTATTGAATATTTTACGACATACAGCAGCGTGTCGCGAAATGGATTTCCATTTCACAACTAATAAAGCGCCTTTACAAATTTGTGAGCGAGTTCTTCCTCCGTCCACTGCCACATGAGAAATAACAGGGAAAGTATCTCTACAATTTTTATGCTTGATATTAATTTTTCCAATACTTTATCACCAAGGAAACCTTTTGGTGAGACAGGCAGAGTAAAGACTTAGTGATATGGGATGGTCTGGCTTATCTTGCATGATATTAAGACCTTACCAAGGATACGGTCCTTTAACACATGGGAAAATGGAAAGGAAAGCCTGTATAATAAATACGGAGAATGCAATTGTGGTAAAATGTGGAATTCAGTAAAGGAAAAGAGGAGATAGTGTTGAAGGGTGGAAAAGTCTTGTGTAGCCGAACAGTGGTAAATATGGAAATTAAGGAGAAATAAAGAAAAGTAAATGACAGCTAAGTGATATTTTCCTCGGAAAGTGACTGAAAAGTCTTCAAGAGAAAAGGAATTTTTTCTAGAGGAAAATGAATGTGGGGAGAGAAGGAAGTAAAATGTCCCAGAAAAAAGGGGGTAACTGATTTATGAATGTTTGGTCTAATGCCCTGGCACTAGAGCCGTTAGGTTATTCAGTGCCACAATACAATACAAAAAGTACAAGAAAAAAATAAGTCATTATGAATATCGAGTCTGAAGAAAATAAATGGTGTGAAAATCTATTTAGGTGATGAATGTAAATCAGAAGATTGCCAGACAGACCTTATTGGATAAAGAGCTCAGGAGGCTAACGCCAATCTGAGAAAGATTGTATGATTAACTGGTGGTCAATACAATGTGTGTTGGCAGAAGTATGTGCTGCGATGTGAAGACAGTGATTTACCCCTGATTCTGGTTATGCTCTTTCTATGGGGCCCACCTGGGTTAAAGAAAGTCTTTAATACTGAAGGATTCAGAATATACAAATATTTCTAATCAACTGGATACTTTTAAAAGCAAAAGATTTCATAAGCAAACTTGTTCTAGACTTAACCCATGATGCCATGAACTGCTCTTTTGCGAATTATGCTTTACGACACCCATGCAGAAGTTACAAGATTGATCTTTTTTCTAATTACTTAATGAAAATGGTGTTTATACCGTAAATGCTTCATGAAGTATTGTTATCGAACAAAATCTATCTATCCATTGAATAACGACTTTTTCCATTATCATTCATCAGCATTCACGGATCATTTTCTATAACGAAACATATCTTTTGAAAAATGTTCCGAAACAGAGCAAAAAATCTTTATTTTTCAAATAACGAAAGCCTACAAACCGTTTGTTTAAATATTCACTTCAATCTGAAGATACAATAAAAATGTCGTCGAGACAGATATAATAAATAATGTACAACAAAACTCTGAAATTCGTAAAAATTTTACTGGATATTACGCATACAAGCAAAATACAAAGATGTCATATCAAAAACAGAAGATTTGTTTTCTCTTTTGTCTCCTTTCTGATTCACACAAAAAAGAAAAAAAACATGACAAAAAAATCTTCTGTCATGAAAACCAGGGACAAGTGATGACAAAAAAAAATCGTGCCCTCGTCATTCACACCCTCTGGGAAAAGTTGGGGAGCTGACTAAAAATAGCTTTAGACATCCAGACAGCATTTTTGCACAGCAAGGTCATAAGGTTTTGACCAAGACCTGAAGAGTAGCACAGCATGTTACCAATTTATAAACAAATACTCTTTATTACTCTTGAGCCCACAATAGACAACTGAGAGCAACAAGCCTTCAGTAGATAACTAAGGACACATGACGCGGGCTAGGTTTGATTTTATTGATCATTAGTTCGTGTCATAAAAATCATTAGTTTGCAAGTTTTCAATCTAATGACAACCATTGTACATTGTTAATTTCTAATTTCTACTATGACCTTGGAGACTCATTGTAGCACGCTGAGCAGTCATTTTTTTTCCCGAAGTTAATAACAAGATGTATTCCACTTACACATTCATATGTTTCCTCTATTCTCTGATCTCACAATCTTGAAGCAAAGATCTTTATTCCTATTTTTTCTTTTCACGAACACACGATAATCAAGAGACCAACTGCAAAAGGGGTCCGCAGTGATAAACCAAAGAAAGAAACGAAGAGGGGAAGTGACCTTCATACAGGGGAAGAGCATCTGGATTCCATCAAAGTTTTAAGGGCCGTTTGATTCCTTTGGAGCCATTAACTCGGTTTATGAGGTTCGGATAAAATCTTTGGAAAAAAATTGATTTTACTTAAGGGTAAAGGAAAGAAAATCATGCACACCAGAAAAAGAACAGCGTCTCTGGATGAGATGAGAGACGCGAAACACAAGTCTCCATTTCTGAACTTGTCCCTGAAGGCCTTTCGGAACGTAGTCTCGGGGAGATTGGCCCTCTGATCAGACTAAGTAGAACGATGCTGGTTCGTATTATTCTCACAGCAGAATCATAAAAATAATTAACGACTGCAAGAAAAATTGGTGTTTGAACGATCTACATCAATGAAGCCTATCATTTTCCCCAGATCATTTTCCTGCCAAAGGACACAAACCAAACTTTTAACTTCACCAAAATATATTTTAGTTGTGGAACGACAGTTTCAATCTTTGATTTCAGCCACATCAGAATACACCTTAATTTAACATATTTTTGGGTGGTCATTTATTTCTCTACAAATACTAATAAATTCTGAACGGACACATGCTATAAATATCCAAATACCCTTTATTTGAACATAGAAGTGCGTTCGTTCCGACATGACGGTAGATTTGCGAAGGCTCTCGACCGAACCCAAACTCCAGCCCACAAGCCCCTTCCGCCTTTTCATAAACATCTATACATCCTTATGCATATTCCTATCAAAATTGAAAAACAACATAAAATAAAAAAAAGGAGAGAGAGAGAGAGAGAGAGAGAGAGAGAGAGAGAGAGAGAGAGAGAGAGAGAGAGACGAGAAGAAGAGAGGAGAGAGAGATCCGAGAAGAGAGAGAGAGAGAGAGAGAGAGCAAATTCTATCATGATCAAACGCTGCCATATCAAAATAAGAATCAATAGGTTCGTGAAAGTAAAAACCGTTAATTACACATCTGAAATGCCATCTCACTTAAAAAGCACTAATCTTATTTTACATCTGATGCACTTCAATGATTTCAAACCGGGATGTTTTATAATAAACAGATGTTTGGTGTAAGGATATAAAACTACTCATAAAATAAAACCAGCAGTACAGTAAATCGTTGGCAAGATTAGGCAACTCCTATATCCGCATTATATGTAACCTGCCTTACTCTGATTTTCTTTATAAAGAATAAAGTAGTTGCCAGATGTAGAAGATAACATTACTCAGCCTAATTCGCGGCAGAACCCAAATATTTAAGCAGGTGGGAACGAAATTTCTTCTATTAATATCCCTGAAATATTGACACAGTTACTCAATATAGAATGACTATACTCTGTTTTTTTCCATCTGTCCATCCGCCTGTGGTGGTCGCGCATGGTAACACTGCGTCCCGGGCTTTAAATAGTTACGCTATGTGTAAGTTTTAGGTAAATAAAGGATATCTTGGTGCACATTTGCAACTGAAAAGTGTTTTAATAATTTACTGTATGTGAATTACACCGATAATATTCGAAATAGGATATTACTTAAAGCCTGGGACGCAGTTTTACCATGCGCAAACACCACTGGCGGATGGACAGATGGAAAAAAACAGAGTTTAGATAGCATTTATCTCCTGAATAGAAATACTTAATGACTAAATGGCATTTATCTCATGAACAGAAATACATAATAACTAAATAGCATTTGTCTGCTGAATAGAAATATATAATAACTAAATAGCATTTGTCTCCTGAATAGAAATATATGACTAAATAGCATTTTTCTCCTGAATAAAAATATATAACTAAATAGCATTTGTCTACTGAATAGAAATATATAACTAAATAGCATTTGTCTCCTGAATAGAAATATATGACTAAATAGCATTTTTCTCCTGCATAGAGATATATAATAACTAAACAACATTTGACTGCTGAATAGAAATATATAACAACTAAATAGCATTTGTCTCCTGAATAGAAATAATAACTAAACAGTATAATAGAAATAAATAATAACTAAACAGTATTTGTCTCCTCAATAGAAATATACAATTAATAAATAGCTTTTGTCTCCTGAATAGAAATATATAATAATTAAATAGCATTTGTCTCCTGAATAGAAATATATATAATAACTAAATAGCATTTGTCTCCTAAATAGAAATATATATAATAACTAAATAGCATTTGTCTCCTGAATAGAAATATATAATGACTAAATCGCATTTGTCTTCTGAATAGAAACATAATGACTAAATACCATTTGTCTCCTAATGAAAAATAGAAATACAATAAAATTAATAAATCCTAGCATTTGTCTTTCCGAAACCTAAGAAATAAATCTCATAATGAAAACTATAAATTGTAATAACCATTTGGTTCTCCTCTCAATAATTTAATATAAAATATTTGACTCAATAGATAATGGCTTCTTTGTCCTAAAGAAAAAATTATAATAATGAAATAAATAGCATTTTGTCTCCAAAACCTGACCGATAAAAACTATAATGACTAAATACCATTTTGGTTCCTCTGGAAAAATAGATAAATATATAATGACTGAATAACATTTGTCTCCTAAATAAAAATATATAATGACTAAATAGCATTTGTCTTCTGAATAGAAACATATAATGAATAAATAGCATTTGTCTCCTGTTAATTAAGAAACAAATATTTGACTATAATAACCATTTGTCTCCTGGCCAATAGAATTAACTAAAATGACTAAATAGCATTTGCTCCTGAATTAAAAAATATAATGAATAAATAGCAAATTGTCTCCTGAATAGAAATATTAATGACTGAAATAACCATTTGTCTCCTGAAAGAAAAAAACATTAAAAAGTAAGACTAAGTAAAAGCATTTGTCTCCTGAATAGAAAAAACATTATAAACTGACTTAAATAGCATTTGTCTTTTTGATAGAAAATAATGACTAAATACCATTTGTCTCCTGAATAGAAACATAAAATGACTAAATAGCATTTGTCTTCTGAATAGAAATATATAATGACTGAATAACATTTGTCTCCTGAATAAATATATATAATGACTAAATAGCATTTGTCTTCTAAATAGAAATATATAATGAATAAATAGCATTTGTCTCTGAATTAAAAAAACAGAATATGGAAACCTAAATAGCAATGTTGCTTAGAGAAACATATAATGGATGAATACAAATTTTGTCTCCTGAATAAATATATATAATGACTAAATAGCATTTGTCTTCTGAATAGAAATATATAATGAATAAATAGCATTTGTCTCCTGAATAAAAATATATAATGACTAAATAGCATTTGTCTCCTGAATAGAAACATACAGTGACTAAATACCATTTGTCTCCTGAATAGAAACATATAATGACTAAATAGCATTTCTCTCCTGAATAGAAACATATAATGACTAAATAGCATTTGTCTTCTAAATAGAAATATATAATGACTAAATAGCATTTGTCTCCTGAATAGAAACATATAATGACTAAATAGCATTTGTCTTCTAAACAGAAATATACTATAATGAATAAAGTTAAGTATATCTTAGTTTTACCAGACCACTGAGCTGATTAACAGCTCTCCTAGGGCTGGCCCGAAGGATTAGATATTTTTACGTAGCTAGGAACCAATTGGTTACCTAGCAACGGGACATACAGCTTATTGTGGGATCCGAACCACATTATATCGAGAAATGAATTGCTATCACCAGAAATAAATTCCTCTGATTCCACATTGGCCGAGCCGAAAATCGAGCTTCGGACCACCGGATTGGTAGCCGAGCGCGAAATCCACCCGTCCAACGAGGAACAGTCTCCTGAATAAAAATATATAATGACTAAATAGCATTTGTCTCCTGAATAGAAACATATAATGACTAAATAGCATTTGTCTCCTGAATAGAAACATATAATGACTAAATAGCATTTGTCTCGAATGATAGACTATAATGATAAATAGAATTTGTCCTGACGAAATATATAAGACTATGCATCCTGAATAGAAATATATAATGACTAAATAGCATTTGTCTCCTGAACAGAAATATATAATGACTAAATAGCATTTGTCTCCTGAATAGAAATATATAATGACTAAATAGCATTTGTCTCCTGAATAGAAACCCTCCGAAATATGCATGGAACAAAAAGTCAATTTTGACTTAATTATGCTACGAAATTTTTGTATCCTAGATCTGTAATCCCAATCTGCAATCGTAACTCGATTTACCTCAAAGGGCAAGGCAAAACGCCTACAAAAATCTATATTCATTAATAACCCGAAAAAATGAATCGATGCGCATTAACAATATCTGACCACAGTACTGAACTCACTCGCATTCAGATCACCCTAAAAATCTAATTAACTTTCCCTTAGAACTTAGCTCACCCTACGCACAATTCAATTGACTCAATCATTTTCAAATATGTTGGGCAGAAACTGACAAGCAGACACACACGGCAATGCATATCTTTAGGCAAAGGTAATAACTGAATTCAAGAATTCGCGTTTTTCTTGATTACCCACACTATACTGTCCATTACTTCTCTCTTTCTAGCTTGCAATGCAAAGTTGAACAAAAGTATTTTAAAACAATGAGATGAATACCAAATGAGAGAGAGAGAGAGAGAGAGAGAGAGAGAGAGAGAGAGAGAAACTATACATACAGTAACCAGCACCTACCGTACTCAGCTTCCCCTCCAACTTCCTGTAAAAGAAAAAGGGGGAAAAAAAAAAAAAATCTAGCCCCAATCCCTCCATTCTTACGCCGTGGGGAATTTTTTTCTTAAAGCCAATCCCATTTATCTGCGGTGGGGGGGTTCTTTTTTTGGACTATCTTCATTCATTCATCCTCCTCCTCCTGCGCCGGAGGTATTCCTTCATTAATCATGAAGCGAAGAACACACTCGTCACTAGAGGGGAAACAGAAGACCCAGACCCCAAAGCTTCTGGAGAGCACTTGGGACTCCGAGGGTTGAGAAGAAAGGTTGCAGTGGTGCAAGAGAGAGTGATGTTTTGTTTGTTTTTTGTTTGTTTTTTCCACATATGTTAGTATGCATAAGTGGACATACATATGAGCATGTAATGTTATTCGATACCAAAGTACACACTAAGGACGGTGAACCAAAAAAAAATTGCCAGCTTCACTCTTAGGTTTAGAGGGGAAAAATCTTCGTTGTGGTTTCAAGAGAACATTACGGTCGGAGTAGGAGTCTGTGGCAGATGCAGGCACCCGGTACACCATCAAAGGACTCGTAGAATAGATAAGGGATGCCAGACAACCAAAAAATACGGTAAAGATCAAACAATTCCTTTTCCTCGCCCAGACCAATGGTCCAAATATCAGCTATAGCACCGATACCTCAAAGCATAATGCATTTCCTCATGATTTATACCTTTCGGAATTCTGATTTCTTAACTTTCCCATTATATTCACCCATATTCATGGCTCAGAAGTTTTTGTTCGTATTCTAAAAAGCCTATTCGGTCAATATTCTAGGGGCCACCTAAGGATGCAAAATATTTCAGACAGTCCTTGAATGACCACCAAAAATAGACATTGATATACGTGTAATAGTCAATAGCACCCCTCATCCCTCCCCTATCCTTCAAATCCCCCCAGCAATCATTGAAAGCCTAAGAATATAAAAGCCATGGCGATTATTGCATAACAAAACCCGAAAAAATAAATTAATTTTATCTCCTGAAGAAATTTTGCCAGCTTTTACCTTTTTTCCTTCAGTAATCAGCTGGCAATGCTTACGACGTTTCATATCAAATGAAGAATATAAATATCATTCATTTCATGCTACCTTACCTTCTCCAGATAGTTTAATGGAGGTTAAATACTACACGGAGTTTTTATTTGTTAATCAAACAGGGTAGAAATGACCGCATTTTAAAATCTGTTCAGAATAAGATGCACACCTGTTGGTCTTTGTCTTTTTTGTCTGAATGTCTATTCACAGGATGCCTTACAAAGTTATTATTGTATTTCAGTTATTTTTTGTACAGACCTAAATATATACAAAAAATGTCTCATTACACTTTAGGATAATCCAGATCCAGAGTAGATTTCGTTATCACTGTAGATCTGACAACACATACTGTATTATTTTCCTTAAATTTGATTGGATAAAAAGATAAATCAGGATACAGATCCAGGATTATTTAGACTGATCAGATCTAGAAATTAATCTGGAAGCAGTTCCAGTACTTGTTTTCGTATTTTCTTACTCGATTTTGGATAGATTTCCTTTAATATTCTTCTAAAGATGATTTTTTAAGTTACTAGATTTTTTGTGGGACGCAGAAGCACTATTATCGTTGTTAGATTTGGTTGCATTTTGATATTAACCTGAACATGCATGAATTTCCATATTAGTATCTAGATGTGAGGGAGATTTTGAAATAAATCTGGTTCTGGAACCAGATCCAAAATAGTTTTTCTTACACTTGATTAGGATGTTAAGATTACCTTTGATCTGGATGAATTTTCCAGCATTACGTCTCTTACATTTGAATAAATTTGTTATAAATCTGGAATCACAACAGTAATGTTGGCTTTAAATTGATCAGATTTAGAGAAACAAACTCACTCCTAGACAATATTAGGCTTTTTGGGGTTGATCACTGATTACAAGAAGACGTGTTCCTCATTCAAAAGCTCTTCACAGTCAGATGCTAGGCAGCTGCCAAACCAAGAATATTTCTAAAATTTTATTTAATCATGAGAGTAATCCGAAACTGGATGCATATTGAGGATTTTTTCCCCCAAATTTGATTAGGTTTTGAGATTAATCTGGATCTGGGCGCAGACACAAGAAATGACGAATTACCTTTTTATGGATTTGAAAGATTTTGGGAAAAATCTGGATTCGGAAGGAAATCCAAAATTATTTTTGTTAATTTTGATTAGTTTGGGAGGTTGATCGGAAGGCATTTCCAAATCAATTTCCTTAGATATTCAATTTCCTTAGATATGGAATGTCTGGGATAAATCTGGATCTGGATGCAGATTAAGGGTTGTTTACCTTAGCTTTTATTACACTTTGTGAATAATTTGAATATGGATGCAGATCGACGATTAACTTTCTTGGACTGTCTCATTGCTTAAACAATATCTCAATAAACTGTTTCATGGACATCACTGGCTTATAAGCTATGAACAGAACAATTAGATTTAAATTACATGAGAATCCAGACTGTTTTTTCTGTGAGGCTGTCAGCCGAGAAAAAATTTATCAAAGAATGCCACTGACACAGGACCGATATTTATTTGTCTACTCGCTGGTCAGTTTTAAGGAACTCGGGGAATTTTTGGGGAGACCTTGGATGGATTACGATGCTACACCAAGGTTTTTCATTACATACACACCCAAACACACACCACACACACACACACACACACACACACACACACACACACACATATATATATATATATATATATATATATATATATATATATATATATATATATATATACACGTATATAGATTAGTTATATAAAATAAAATGCCAACCACTCTTTTTGAGAAGTGGGCTGTGTGCCGTAGAAAGCTTCACTCGTATAAAGTGTTTATTGAGGTATGTGTTCTTTTACTGCTTTCTACTCTGATTATGCAAAGTGCCCAGCGTTAATGAGACACAGCGGTTACCAGAGTCATGAAAGACTTTATACATTATTGCAAGATTTCCGGCAGATAAGGATTCAACGTCTAACATTGCAATTAATTCAAGGTTATCACAAAGGACAGATTACAAGGAAGACTAAATATCAAAAGGTTGAGATAACTGAAATTTAAAAGTAGTCAGGAAGATGCTGAATGATTAATTTGTGCATTTTTTATACCTTTACCGATATTTATCGCAATCAATTTTTAAAAATTTGCATAACAAACTCGAACATTAGTATTTTTAGTGTTAATGAATATCTACGTACATCAGTAATTATTTTTTTTTAATAATTCATTAAGATTAGTATCGAAAGCAAATTTTAATAGTGTAGTAAACCATTCGAACAAGTTCCTACTCTCCAAAGTAATAATATATACTGGAAATACTGCTAGTAATTAAATCTTAATGCATAAATAATAATTGCATGAAATTATAAACCCAGCAGACTCACGTGCCATTTGAGAATGATGTACTATTGTATTTGTGTTTACAGAATTCTTCGTTCTTACATTTCTTCAATAAACGGAACGGCATTGTCCGACGTCTAGAAATGATGTTATATAATGAAGTCCACCCGTTATTCAATTGTTATGATGCGTATAACTGACATTCGAAATGGGGAGAGAATCATTCATACTGGATTCAGTATCGCTTAGCATAATTCTGCAAAATGTGAGGGATAAAACAATAACTAAAACGGTAAGTAAAGAATGATCATCATCTAAACGATATCAGAAAGAAACATGAAGGAAAAAAAATAAAAACGTAAAAAACCTCCTCAAATTCTAGGCAACAACTGAACCCAAAATAGTTTCAGCTGCAGAACATGAAAGGCGAGATCTCCATTGAGTCATTACAGATGGCTGAAGATGTATCTGGGGAAAGTGGCGCTCCATCCACCACCACTCTGGGTCCTCCAGGTCGACCGGCACGGCTAAAAGCGGGCGCCCCGTTGTCGCCCCTCTGCAGAGACTAGTGGGCGGGAGATGCCGTCTGCTTCCCTTGCCAACATCACCCTTCCAGGAGGAAAAGTCTTGAGGAATTCTACTCTTCTCAATCGATGAAGAAGCCATATGAGTATCTCATGACAAATTCCACTCTCCAGGATGAGGGAGAACGGGGGAAGGGGACCTACCTCTCCTGATCACAGCCGTATACAAAATATCCTAGAAGGTCTTCAGTAACGCGTTGTATTCAAACAGCGCGGCAGGGGAGCTTTATCATCAATGTACTACAAGCAGTTAGAAATTCCGTGCCAATCAAATGAAAAGGTAATTGGTTAGAAATTTCATGAATCGTCCTCCACACTTTTTCAGTCTTGGCTCAAGACGCAAAAGTAGAAGTGACTTCCAGTGATGGCAGCCGCAGAAATCTACTTCAATAGCGGCTGTCATGAAATGCGGAGACGATGTCTGAAGGAACAGAACCCTGGAAATACTTTACACTTTTCGTCCTCAAGTTTCAGTTGACTGTAACTAAGTATCAGGGACGAAAAGAGAACCATACCATGTTATTTTTATTAGTATTAGTATTATTATTATTAAAAATACTCATAGCAGCACGAGTCTTGAATTGGAGAAACAAATCCACAGTTATGTATGGGGACATATTTTTAAAAATAAATCTCTCGAGAGATTTCAGGAAATGAGAATTAAAGCTCTCTGTAGAGGTTTATTTCCGAATATGCGTACTCATACAGAACTGCGGATTTGTTTCTCCATTATCATATACTATTCAGAATGGCACACAATGTGAAACTCTCAGCCACGGCCCATGAAACTTACAGCGGCGGCCTAGTGGCGGACTGTGCTGTGCGCAACTACAACGGTGGCAGACGACGATCATGACTAACTTTAACCTTGAATAAAATTATAACCACTGAGGCCAGGGAAGTGCAATTTGGCATTCTTGATGATGGGAGGGTGCATGATCAACATACCAATTTGCAGCTATCTAGCCTTAGTAACTTTTAGGATCTGAGGGCGGGCAGAAAAAGTGAGGACCGGCAGAAAAATAGCCATCTCAATAGTTTTCTTTTACCGAAAACTAAACAGAGGGGAACCGAAGGTTATACCGGCAAAATGAATAAATGAAGAGATGTCAACAAAAGTTATATAACCAAATGCATAAGCATTTGTCGACTACCTCCAAAGGTTTAGGCAATAGCCACAAACTATAAAAAAAAGAAAAAAAATTACAGCTCCCTTTAATCTCTCCGGATACTATTCCGTAGTTTTGTAATAGATGGGGTAAAATACAGTAGCTACTCCACAGTCACAATTACAAACATACACTATTTTCAAAGGATATTGCACTAAGTAAATAGCAGTAGTTCTCTGTTAAAACTGACTAAAGGTATTTCAAACGACCGTATAAAAATCCCAATACCGTTGTTAACAAAGAGAAAACCGATATTATGAGAGATGGAATCTAGAAAACAAGAGATGCTAAACAGATTGCATATACTCAAAAAAAAGAGAACAATATTCTGGCAATGATAAAATAAACTATTAGAGGAATAATGTATTAACGGTGTTATCCCAGGGGATAGGACATGTTTTAAATACAATGTTTTTCATTAGCGTTTGATTGTAAGTTTAAATAGTGTGAAGGAAGCTTGAATTAAAAGGTAGCACAATCTGTCATTAAATGTAAAGTACTGTTACGTATACACAGCGAATTATGGAATACGAAGAGACTTTGGATAAGACAATACTCCGCTGTCCATCCCAACCACCGGTTCATTTCATCTCCATACTGTACTATAGCATTATCGCGGCCAATAATCATATCACTCAAAAAGACTAGAATGTTCAAAAGTAGGTATACGATTTAAAGTCACTGACATTAAGCATATTCCCTGACATTTTTTCAGGAACTTCAGAAGCGTGCTGGCATAAACGGATATTGGTCTTTAATTGCTAGACCAGGTATGCTATAGCATAATTATAGCTAACTGGAAAACAACTCATTACAAGGAAACAATTATAGACTGTACAGACAGAGAGTTACCCCAGACATCATGTCGATATGTAACTGGACTAATCCATTTTCTATTGAGCGCGATAGAACATGACACAAAACTTATTTGGATAAACTTGACATGGAAGAATGCGTGGGCAAAAAAAAAAAAAAAAAAAAAGCGCGAGTTACTGTTTACGGAGCCCTTGGCATTAGAGCAAACCTAGCTCAGTAACGACACTTTTAGTAGTGTATCAATTCAGCTTACAATGAAATGCAGCAAATAGTTTATATCCAGTTATCCTATTTAGCACAAAAAAGGGTCTTGCACTCTTAGATCTTGGTCTTGTATTTTCAAAAAGTAGCTAATTTCCTTGATCACAAAATAACAAAATTACCAAAACGTTTTCCCGAAAAGAGGTCACTCCAACATCTGGAATTTACTTCAATAAATCCCTACAACAATTACAGTCCAGCCAATGTTTTTAACCCTTATAAAAAAAAAGGAAAGTCAATTTTAAATCGAAAGCAACGCCAAACCGTTTACATAACAAAATACACACCGTGTATAAAAGAATTCATTTACTAAAAAATAATCATAACAATAACAAAAATCAAGACTTTAGTCGCAACAACAATTGCACTCCATGTAAAAGTAAGGAAATCATAATTTACGAAAATATCAAAATTAGCATAAAGAAATATTTTGTAGGAATTTCAAACACTCATTGAAGGATCAAACCCGGCTGATAAATCATGGGGGGGGGGGGGGGGGGAGGGGGGGGGGGGATGTGGCTATTTTCACCCCGGAAAGAAAATCCCGTTGCTTAAGACAGCATGCAGTTCACTTTCCAGGAAACGATGCCTCGTTACTGACTTAATTTTCAGATCTTGTCATCATGGAGAAATTAACAATAATAATAATAATAATAATAATAATAGCAAAATCTGTATAAAAAAGCAACATTGCGGCTTCCTAGCAATGTGTTCTATATCTCATCATCTCACAGAGAACAGGCCTCTGTCATTACCAAAAAATTATATGAACATAAATAGGCAAAAATTAGTACAGCTAAACGTTAATTTCATACCACATTACCTTACAAAATTGTAATCTGTTGACAGAAGTAAAAAAAAAAAAAAATCAAATAAAAAGAAACGCTTATCAGGAATTGCATATAACATTACCTTACAATGACATATTTCTTACTATTAACAGCAAAGTAACAAAATAAAAAAAAATGAGCGACAATACACAACTATTCTACTTTTATATAAAACAGGAATCTTTGAATAATTTTATATAAAAAAGGCAGTTTTAAAGTTCTGTCCATATTTCGAGGAGTTGTTAATAACCGACAACCCATTTTATTCTGCAATCTCAGACACTTGACAAGTCAGAGCGCAAACACGAAATTATCACAATATTACTAATACAGAGCAATACCAGATTATAAATTAAATTCGTGTTAAAGAGAGAGAGAGAGAGAGAGAGAGAGAGAGAGAGAGAGAGAGAGAGAGAGAGAGAGAGAGAGAGAGAGGTCAAGAATAAAAACTCCCGAAACGAAATATATTACTGAAATCATTTTATCGTGCGTAGAGAAAGCTTGAAGAATTTTTCAGTAATGTTATTGCTAAAAAAAAAGGAGAGAGAGAGAGAGAGAGAGAGAGAGAGAGAGAGAGAGAGAGAGAGAGAGAGAGAGAGACGTTCTTAGTATTTAACAAGCAATATCACTTACTTTGAGATTCATGGCTTCTTTCATTATCATTATACACCCTTTTCAGCATCCTTAAAACAGAACATTGCTCTGATGGGTTGTCCTGATTAGTATTTTCAGTGATCTTTATATTTTTGGAGAGCAACTCTGGACAAATGATTTTTCCTGATAAAAAAAAAAGAAAAAAAAAATGGCAATCACTACTCTTTTTCAGAAAATTTACGTTTTTCTTCCGAATTCTTCTCGGACACTGGAACTAAAATTGAGTGTTTCCTTGTTTCGTGGTGAATCATACCAAGTATTCATCGTCATCACCATTATCATAATCATCTCTAGATTTATGTTTGGAGGATCTCCTACTGGCCTTCATCCTGCCCATTAGGCTGACACCATTGATTGGTCAGTCACGATTTAGTTTAGTTTTTTTTTTCTTCTTCTTCTTAAAACGTTCCTCTATGTTTACTATTTTTTTTCATATCTACAAGTACATCTTTCTTTTCTCCTTTCTTGCTCAAAAGTCTCCGTCGTCTTTGACCTATTCATTCATCCATCAATAATCGCCCGGCCTATTGCGTGAGAATATGATTTAATGGTATGTGGTATACAAGAACTTTGAATATTCGGCTTCATACTGAAATAAAACAAACTCTTCATAGAGAAAAAGATTACGTCAGCGAGACAGTAGTTCCTTCGAGCCTCTTTTCAGATCCCCGATACAATCCATTTTATTTAACTTTGGCCCGAAGCCAAATTCCTAAAGCCATCACATGAAAACTCGTGCCCGTATCCAGCTCACTGCCAAATTTAATGGAGGTGTCCTTGGTCGTGGACCGATTATCCGCGATAGTTTCAAGACATTGTCCGAAGCTGTATCCGATAAGGCAGTAACAAATGAAAGGAATGATTCCTTTGTAAATCAAACTTTCATAATATCATTCTATCTGCATTTTTAGTTTGTTTGCTTAGTAACGTCCAAGTACAAAAACCCAAACACCATTGCAAATGTTAAATTCTTTGTGGACGAGTGAAAAAGAAGATAATAATAAATGAAGTTACTTGGCACGTGTTAATAACAAAAGTTGGGAATAAATGTTTCAGTCAAAATAAAAAATATAGTAATTAAGAAAACAATATTCAAGGGTTCTCAAAATACTCTGGAAACCCTACTATAAATTGATTGACAATAATGCCGTAGAATAAGACTGCAGTCATATCCTGCAAAACAACTAAAACAAATAGCTTGATAAATTTGCCATATAACAGAACTTCTCCCACTGTCAGAAAACAGTCCCCTATAATCATCCTAAAATGTTCAACACATTTTTTGAGCGTCCGAAAGTAACCTAAAGAATTAGCTTAAAGAAAAAGATATGCCTAAGTTAAACAGTGAGAAACAAAAAGACAAAAGATTGTAGAGTTTACTCGGACACACAGAGCAAAAAATTCAAGACACGAGAATGCCAAGGTGCAAACCCTCCGGTTAGCGCAAAAGTTATGATACCGTGAACTACTTGGTCACTAACCAGCACGATTAACATGAGGCACTTTAACCGAAAACAAATACTGACATATACCCACCAGTGACTTGGTTTGAAATGGAATATAAAACTTAGGCCAAAGGCCAGCGCTGGGACCTATGAGGTAATTCAGCGCTGAAAGGGAAATTGACAGTAAAAAGGTCTGACCAGTGTAACTGGAGGAAACCCTCGCAGTTGCACTATGAAAAAGTTCTTAGAGGAGGGTGGAAAGTATATTGGAAGAAAGAGAATAAGAACGGAGGTGCTGTAAAAGTAGTGATAGGGGATACAGCTGGGGTCCGAAGTGATGCTGTAAAGAACCTTAATGCTTACAGTGCACCGCGTGAGATACCCTTATGGCATTACCCCACCCCCTCCCCACAAGGTCACCAATGACTTTTCAGCAAAATGGTAAATTACGAATGAATAAAAGTTGGTTTCACACAAATTCGTCTTAGCAATCATCCCAACTAAATTCGTGTTTGTGTGCCACAGCCTGATGAATGGCTCCCCCAATCATTCTTTGCACATTTCCTTCCGCAAGCGGGCTTTTCATTTCTTCCACTGGCGGTCTTTTCATGCGCTGCTACAAAATCGATTCACCGGAATAAAAGTAACCTTTTAACGGAAACCGCAGAATCGAGGCAAGAAAAAATCTCGACCTCATCACAGAGAATCCATTAACTTTATAAATACCAATCGTCTCTCTTAAAATAAATGCGGCCACTGACATACCGAAATCGTTTATTAATATCCCTTGCAATAAGTGTGTGCACGCTTGAGTGTGTCAGAAAGAAAACGAGCGCTAAAAGAAAATGGACTGGCGGAGGAGGCGGGCGGAGAGGGGAGGTGGGAAAGAGGGATTTCTTTATTGGTGCACAAATAGAAAGAAAGAGTCAATAACTAATTCATGAGTTACGCAAATGTTCTATCGTTATTCTCAAAAATTACTGGCCCACTATCTTTAATATTCATAAAAGGGAGTACATTGAGTCAAATAACAGAATAGGTGGTTTCCATTTCTGTATATCGTCATCGAAACCCACAGAAAGTTAGTTAATCGCCATAAAAAAGGAGCAATTAATTTTCCCACACATCTTTCCAAACCTAATGTTTAGTTCTGAAGATCTATTTCTATCACATAATTGAAGTGACTAATGACTCTTTCCACCCAATTCCGTATTATTCCAATATCTAGTTCTTATGGCACTCAAACAGTCAAGGGAGAAAACAATGCTCAGATTTCATTGAAAATGGATATGAATTTTAGAGACAAGTGCTTTTGGCTTTCGACATAAAAATGAAATATTTTCAAATGTCGGCGAAAAATCTAAAATAATAATAATAATAATAATAATAATAATAATAATAATAATAATAATAATAATAATAATAATAATAATAATTAATCACTGTGGTCACGCTTCCACATGCAATTATATGAGTCAATAGAAAAAACTTATAAAAACTTCCTAATTAACTGTATCTTAAGTTTAATCTTTCTTCGTGGGCCGCTGTAAGTCCCGGAAAAGTTCACATATAACAATTGATGAAGCTTCTATTTTTTATATAGTCTTTATTTCAATTATATTTAATTTCCCATCATCTGCTTAATTCTAATGATGTTTAACGTCCAGCAGTTTATTTTTCCTTCCATTTTTATGACTCCTTGCGTTTTTTCTTCAATTATGTTTTCACATCATCGAACTAAATTCGTTGTGGTCCATTATGCTGTGGGTACTTGCCAGTACCCACAGCATAATGTACTTTCTTATGGTGACTACATTTAGCCCCAATAACGAGCGATTCCTAAATATATTCGATGAATTTTTATATCGTACATTTTCAATCATTTCTTAATATACATATATTTATCCATATATCTTTCACCATGCGTCTATTTTCCCTGGAAGGGGTGTTATAGAATGTATTTGGTTTCAAATTGAAGTATGAGAAAAAAAAAAGGCCTTTAAGATAAGGTACTGGGCACTGGATCTTCTCTACCGGACTGCAAGTCACAGCAGTCAACCAATTCACAGATAATGAGTTCACAACTCGGAATTAATGGAAGGCTGTAGCTCCTTTGGGATTTGAACCTAAGGCCTTTTCTGGTGAGGAAAGCGTCTTAATCACCGGGCTATACTTTCCTACGACACACACCCACATTAATATATATATATATATATATATATATATATATATATATATATATATATATATATATATATATATATATATATATACACACACACACACACACACGCCCGCATAAACGCAGGGACAAGCCTTTCCAGTCTCTACCAACCCTAATACCATTAAAAATACCCCATTGAAAATACAGCGGCCGATTTCCAATATACGAAGCAATATCCACATGGTAGGCGGCTCGTTTCATTTCTTTCCAAATGAACTATTTTAAGCGCAAATCGTAATCATGACATTTATTCACGATCACATTATAAAATATTTCAATATTCTTAGGGGCTTCTATCTATTTCGTATTAACATCCAAGATTAAAAGTCCGTTGTGAAGGTCAAATACTTTACAATATTAGAAACTCGCTGCATCTTAATGGGTGTTCATTCTTCAAAGAAGCGATTAAAGCGGCTTGGAGACTCCCGAAAGGACAATGATGCGTTCAGCCAGGCCTAAAAACGAATTCATAATTATACATTAATAAGGATTACGGAAGGCATTTATCAAGAGTCTGGTCGCTGCAAGGTCGTTGATGAAGGTTTCTGAGCAACGGTAACAAGCGACCTCAGGCACAACAAGAGGAAATCCTGTAGGAACAGCGACCAAAAGAGAGGCACATCGCAGCTGCGCTCGAAGGACCCCAGGATTTGATGAGTGTTGAAACGGCACCGCGAATCTGGATCCGCAATTCTGTATTGATTGAGGACAGCTGTTGCGCTCTCTCTCTCTCTCTCTCTCTCTCTCTCTCTCTCTCTCTCTCTCTCTCTCTCTCTCTCTCTCTCTCTCTCTCTTTGTGCGCTCAACTTGAGTCAGGTGCCGGGGATACACTTTTATCCTAGTCAGAAATGGCACATCTCTCTCTCTCTCTCTCTCTCTCTCTCTCTCTCTCTCTCTCTCTCTCTCTCTCGAGGAATTATACTGGTACGATTCACTCATCTTCCAAAATACTTGTTCGGAAGCTGTTCACAACACCAGGCCAAAATCGTAATAAAAAATGATGAAGTCACCATCTTTAAAATTTAATAACCTGCCATGAATATGGACCCTCCTTCGGGTAACAATATTTATCTATCTTTCTATGTACCATTCTTATCGCTGGAATTTCCAGTGGATAAATAAAAAGTGTTATATCTTCAGATCATGCCAACAGTTAGTTAAGAGCAGCGGAGTCTAGTGTCTGAATGAATCACTGAAGACCTTCAGGTTTATCCATCCCTCTGCTTTGCCGGATGGTATCAAGTACATTTATTTTCAAGCATACAAAATTATATTATCCTATTATATCGTAAATATTCTCGTGCCTAACAGATAACAATAATTGGTAAAAAAGTCGAATAATAATAATGATGATGATGATGATGATGATGATGATAATGATGATGATGTACCAGAAGTGTCAGATGAAATAGCGTTTGTATTTTCATTGCTACGAAATACTACTGAAAAGCACAATATCTCGTCCCTGAAAGATATCACTCAGCAATGTTAAAGACAAACTTCAATATAAATTATATGAAAGTATTATTTCTGAAGCGTTTACATAAAATTAACGGATATTTACGGCTACTGCACTTGGTAAATGTGAGACAGTCTGTGCCAAACGAATTTATTCATAGTGTATTTTAACAGCTAATGAGAATAAGCACATATTTATGTTCGTCGTAAACAGTCAACTCACTAAGTGCAAAGGTAACCCAGTTCGCTAAGATCTAAAGCTAAATATATACTGAAAAAGAAAAACCAAAATACCAGATTTCCTCGATCCCTTTTTTTCTGTTGGAGAAAAATGAAAGAAAAAGGTTCGCATTAAGAAGAGGCATCTTTCAACGGTGCTGTTGCATTTCACCCACCAGGACATAGGTCGCATGGTTTATTCCTTTATGCTAATTTTGGGGAACAACTTTAGCACAGTGAATATAAAACAGAAGTACCGCTCGTATATTAGATCTCATGGGAAACGAAGGACGATTTAAGATTTTTTTCGTTTTCGTTTGTTTCTTCTCTTCAAGAACAAATAAATATAAGCGAACGGAGCAAACTTCAGCCCAAGTTTCAAACACGAAACTTTTAAATTTCTGGGGGACGCTGTACCTATATATTCAAAGTTTACAAAGGAAAGAATAATTTCATTGCTTGATTTCCACATATTCTCGGGCAAAAAATTAGTTTTCTTAGTCATAATTTTAAGAAGAAAGAACGAAAATTTCTATATATTTTTTTAATAAATTTACTCATCGAACAATATTTTCACAATATTACAGGTTTAAATGGTACGTATTTGCCATTACTTTAATCATGACAAACAGAAATGCAACGGTCAGTGACCTGTACTAATGAAGCGATTGTTAATCTTGAATATGATTAAAGGAATAAGCAGATGCTACAATTTCACACTCAAATTATACAGTTTTCTATAACGATCCGTTTAGTAGTCTTTAAACCTAAGTATCTCAGCGGATTCGAAACTACCTTAACACACTGAGATACGAGATTGGTATCCAACAAAGCAAAAGCCTATTGACTACCACATTCGCGCCATGCATCAACTCCACGATTCACTGCGTCTGTGTGACACAGTGCGTAATAATTTTAGTTATCTGACAATACCAGACGGTTTTCTCCAGTTCCTAAAAATATCGAAAACTTCCTAACAAATCTGTACGGCTTTATGTTTCTGTTACGCATCTCTGTTCTACTAATTCGACCAACTCAATTTTAATTAAGTTGTCATATAATCCATGATTTTTCGAGTAACTATCTTTTGCAAATCCATTTAAGAGGGAACTTCCATTTTTTTTCTTTTTAGTTTCAGTGCCACTGCAACCCGTTCACAAAAGGCTAATGCGTGTACCATCAGTTTCGGAGATGAATGTGCGCCATCCACATCGCAGAAGGCTGAGGCATGGGCCACTCACTGGGGGAAGTCTACTGAATGCCACCCACTGCACAGATTGTTAAGGCACGTGCCATCAACTTCGCAGAAAACTAATGCAATCCTGCCCACTTTGCAGAAGGTTACTGCAAGTACCAAAAGATTCTCAGGATGTTAATGACTACCACCTGTTTTACAGAACGTCTAATGTATGCCTCTTATTTCGTAAAAGATGAAAGCATGCTACTCATTTCTCAAAACTTCAGCATCTCTACATAATTTTCTATAGTAGTGGCAAATAAAGTAATTTTGTTGGCTATAGAGTAATTATATGAATTTCTACATTAGCTTCAGATTCCCGAGGAATACTAGTAGAAATCCCAGTCTTACGGAAATATCTCGAACTAAGCATCGCAAAATATCTGTAGTCTGGGAATAATGAAAGCCAATATATAAGTAAAAGACACCGATTAATGTATTATGTTTTGAGTTCAACTGTTCAAAAGTGAATGCCTTAAGGAGATTCATTCGTTAAATCCCAATGGAGTAGAAAACCCAAAGGGAATGAATGTGTTTATTAAGAAACAAAAGATTTGCATAATTTACTGAGGCAATAAAATATCGGATGCAATTTTTATAAGAGTATGGAAAATAAAAAAAAAATTGAAATAGTAAGACAATCATTCCCTGTCATCGATATCATAGGCGGCACTAACATCGCAAATTCGTAAAATATAAGTTTTCAGAGAGAGAGAGAGAGAGAGAGAGAGAGAGAGAGAGAGAGAGAGAGAGAGAGAGAGGCGAGCTGGGCCAAATCCTACCAGCAGTAAAAAGTAAAAGCGAGCATAAAGGGAACACCATTCGGGTGGTGAAAGTGTTATTGAAGGCCTACTATGTAGCACTGCAGGGGACGTCAGGATGTTTAGGGTTTGGGAAGAGGTCAACCTGACATGCCAGCATTAGGCAACGTCCTCCCTCGCCCCTCTCCTATTTCCCTATAAATTAAAGGTCTCAGTCACTCACACAAAGTGAGGTTCATCAGATTGATTGCCTTACATCTACAAAGAACCGTTTAGGCAAATTTGTTCTTGAATGCTACTCTGGATAGCAAAATTCTATTAAGGTCGACAAAAAAAAAAAACCTGCTAAAAATGTTTGTGATCAAAGGAGGAACCACTAAAATCAACGGAATTGGATTAAAATTTCATCTTAAAGCATCTGACTGAAATTGGCCCAATCAATAATAACTATAACAATAATACTGATATTAACTTAACTTTGTCAATTGAGTGCCGGGATTGCTATAAATAATTAACGTATTTTGTGACCAAGAGAAGAAAAGGAAGCTATACAGTATTCTGCATCGATAATACCCCTCTTTGTTTCTCAAAATACTTTTACAACAACAACAACAACAACAACAACAACAACAACAACAACAATAATAATAATAATAATAATAATAATAATAATAATAATAATAATAATAGATGAGACAGGATACAAATACCTGGGAATAATGGAAGGAGGAGATATAAAACACCAAGAGATGAAGGACACGATCAGGAAAGAATATATGCAGAGACTCAAGGCGATACTCAAGTCAAAACTCAACGCCGGAAATATGATAAAGCCATAAACACATGGGCAGTGCCAGTAATCAGATACAAGCGCAGGAATAGTGGAATGGACGAAGGCAGAACTCCGCAGCATGATCAGAAAACCAGGAAACAAATGACAATACACAAAGCACTACACCCAAGAGCAAATACGGACAGACTATACATAACACGAAAGGAAGGAGGGAGAGGAACTACTAAGTATAGAGGACTGCGTCAACATCGAAAACAGAGCACTGGGGCAATATCTGAAAACCAGTGAAGACGAGTGGCTAAAGAGTGCATGGGAAGAAGGACTAATAAAAGTAGACGAAGACCCAGAAATATACAGAGATAGGAGAAAGACAGAAAGAACAGAGGACTGGCACAACAAACCCAATGCACGGACAATACATGAGACAGACTAAAGAACTAGCAGCGATGACAATTGGCAATGGCTACAGAGGGGAGAGCTCAAGAAGGAAACTGAAGGAATGATAACAGCAGCACAAGATCAGGCCCTAAGAACCAGATATGTTCAAAGTACGATAGACGGAAATAACATCTCTCCCATATGTAGGAAGTGCAATACGAAAAATGAAACCATAAACCACATAGCAAGTGAATGTCCGGCACTTGCACAGAACCAGTACAAAAGAGGCATGATTCAGTGGCAAAAGCCCTCCACTGGAGCCTGTGCAAGAAACATCAGCTACCTTGCAGTAATAAGTGGTACGAGCACCAACCTGAAGGAGTGATAGAAAACGATCAGGCAAAGATCCTCTGGGACTATGGTATCAGAACGGATAGGGTGATACGTGCAAACAGACCAGACGTGACGTTGATTGACAAAGTCAAGAAGAAAGTATCACTCATTGATGTCGCAATACCATGGGACACCAGAGTTGAAGAGAAAGAGAGGGAAAAAAATGGATAAGTATCAAGATCTGAAAATAGAAATAAGAGGATATGGGATATGCCAGTGGAAATCGTACCCATAATCATAGGGAGCACTAGGCACGATCCAAGATCCCTGAAAAGGAATCTAGAAAAATTCTAGAGGCTGAAGTAGCTCCGGGCCTCATGCAGAAGAGTGTGATCCTAGAAACGGCACACATAGTAAGAAAAGTGATGGACTCCTAAGGAGGCAGGATGCAACCCGGAACCCCACACTATAAATACCACCCAGTCGAATTGGAGGACTGTGATAGAGCAAAAAAAAAAAAAAAAAAAAAAAAAAAAAAAAAAAAATAATAATAATAATAATAATAATAATAATAATAATAATAATAATAATAATGATAATCAGTTATCTTTAAGTTGAGCAGAAATTAAGAAAAGGGAATATATAAAATGAATTTTTTGTATATAAGCTGTTCTCTATCTATCATTAACAATGAAAGAAAAAATACTTCAAGAAGGAGAAGGAAATAACAATTATTCGGCAGATCAAATTGAATCTTTACCTTATAATTTCTTATTCTTCACGAAAACGATAAAATACCACTGCATTACCTTAAAGCTCAACAGAATGTTGATCCGTTTTCTCTTTCCACATCTAATGAAAGACTTTACCTACATACAGACAACAGCAACTGGGGAAGGCCAGTAAACTGTACAGTAACAAAATTAAGATATATTCCTGCTGAACAACTATCAAAAATAGTTACCACATAGCATACTATCAAAGAAATTCTCCCTTACTACATTTCTGTGCTACATATCTAGGAAGATCAAGGTACGGTATCAAGTTATGGTAAGTTAAAAGGTGATAGGAAACTTATCGTGAGATTTAAAAAAAACTCGACATGCACGAAATTTAAACAAAAATCTTTCATGGCGCAGTAAATTCCGTTTGAATACCGAGAAAAAATCATCAACTTTGTTTGCTCATGAAATTCAATGCATTCTCAAAAACGACTTCCACCGTCCGAAACCGTCCATACATAGAAATACCACCTAGCTTCAATTGCGTCTGTAATACCGATTTATAGAAAAGAAAACGCTGACCGCGCAAAGAAGCACAAACTACCAGATAAATATAAATCACACACACACACACACACACACACACACACACACATATATATATATATATATGAGAGAGAGAGAGAGACAGAGAGAGAGAGAGAGAGAGAGAGAGAGAGAGAGAGAGAGAGAGAGAGAGAGTGTCATTCAAATTCATGTAAAACTGACATTATATATAATAATTTCAAAATAGTCCGTCAAACTACTGATTGTCTTCGCTCATTCTTTTAGAATCTCTTTTACATCACTTTACCACACTACATCCACACCATTACATATTGCCTAACTGCCTATTACTCTCTCTCTCTCTCTCTCTCTCTCTCTCTCTCTCTCCCTTTTTTATTCCCTTAGCATCGCCTTTCGACTATGCTGTTCTCAATCACTTAACAACCAAACCTCTAACAGTAAGTCCGGCAAAACGCTTTCCTAGTTATTTTTCAATATTTATTTTTTATCTTCCTTTTTGATCAGTTTCACTGAGTTACGTAGTGTTATAATTTACCTTTGGCTTAAAGTCGCTTTTTAGTCTTTATTTCTATTTGAGCTTAATAACTGTTATATTACAAAACTATATTTCTTTTAATTATATATTACAGTATTTTAGCATGCTTTTTAATATTGTAAAAATTGATTCTATTAATAGCTCTGAAGATGGGAAAGGATTCCCGAAACGTAAGTGTAAATAAAAAGAAGAAATGATCTTTAGTATTCTCGCTCTACTGTTCATTATATATATACGTCCGCAGCGTTGCACGGTAAAAACTCAAAGCGTGGAACACACCGACAGCATAGAATACTCCCAAAGCATGGTCCACACCCAATTCGTAGAACTCACCCAGATATCTATTTACCCTAACCTTCTATCAGACAGCAGAAGAATCAAATCTATCTACTATAATTTAATACCAAAGACTTTTACTTATAGGTTTCTAAATATATAAACACAGTATAATAATTATAAAGTAAAATCTTTCACAAATTCACTATACCACTACTTTAATAAACTTGATTGTAAACAACGTTTTTTGTTTGACCATCAGGAGGAAGAATAAATAAATTCTTGGGTGAACCCACCCTTGAGCAAGCAACATAAACTTGTCCATGGGAAAAACATGACAATTTCAAATCCATTTCACAGTACTTGATAGACTGTCCCTGTGCCTTGTTGATTGTGATCGAGAATCCAAGGCTCACTGGAAATTGCAATCTCTTACAAAATAAATGGAGATCCATCAGAATGAGTGGTATCCGTTGGATGAAAACCATTTCACCGTCTCCCTTTCCTGTAAGACAGTTGCCTCATTTGCATTGCCCAACATTTTTGATATTTCATATTTCACCCTATCTCACTGGCCCTTCCTATCGGGGATGAATTTGGACTTGAAGGGCATCGGGAGTGTCACTATTCATCTAAGCAACCTCCAAAACTAGGATCAGACACTAATATCTGTTATTTTTTACCTTTAATTTTTCACCCACTCTCACCATCCCGTTTCTATCAGGGCTAAACTTACTTAAAGGGCGTCACTATTCATCTCAGCAGCCTCAAAAACTATGGATTAGACACTAATATCTGTTGTTTTTGGTTAATTTTACATACCATCCCAATACCCCGACAGTATTCTTTTCCAGATAGATAGTAAGTCATATGTATATTGAAATGAGGTATTATAACCCGTCAAGTTTATTTACTTGCAAAGTCTATGGGCAGAACCTGCGCTGTTTTAAGTACCTCATCAAACGCCCACCCCCTTTTGTGACCTTTGGTGCTAGAGATGTCTTACCCCAACGGCAGTCTTTTCCAGATAGTAAGTCATGCGTATTTAAAGTTTGGCTGAAATTGCTCGATGTCTCTCGGAGTTATGCTGGAACATACACACACAAAACACACTATATATATAATATATATATATATATATATATATATATATATATATATATATGCATGTATGTATTTCTATATATACCCTTTAATGCAACAATGTTAATTAAGAAGATGAATAAATTAGGTGAATGCTTTCCTTTGAGTATAGGGTAAAGGATTACATAGTTCTTTCACAATATATATATAATATATATATATATATATATATATATATATATATATATATATATAAATATATTGTGAAAGAACTATGTATTCCTTTACCCTATACTCAAAGGAAAGCATTCACCTAATTTATTCATCTTCTTAATTAACATTGTTGCATTAAAGGGTATATATAGAAATACATACATGCATATATATATATATATATATATATATATATATATATATATATATTATATATATGCATGTATGTATTTCTATATATGCCCTTTAATGCAACAATGTTAATTAAGAAGATGAATAAATTAGGTGAATGCTTTCTTTTGAGTATAGGGTAAAAGAATACATAGTTCTTTCACAATATATATATATATATATATATATATATATATATATATATATAGCATGTATGTATTTCTATATATACCCTTTAATGCAACAATGTTAATTAAGAAGATGAATAAATTATGTGAATGCTTTCCTTTGAGTATAGGGTAAAGGAATACACACACACACACACACACACACATATATATATATATATATATATATATATATATATATATATATATAAGTCATATCACATTTCCGTGATTCATATACATATATCGAGCTACAATGTCCTTTAATATCTAATTCACTCTACCTCGGAATCAATATATTTTCATATATGCTTAACCGAAGGGGAATTTTTTTCTCGATAATAGATTTGCCTGGACCAGGGCGCGAACCTATGGATCCTTTCAAACCCAGGAACGTCAGTGAAGCGTTACCTACTACACCACCGCGGTGGTGTGTAGTAGGTAACGCTTCACTGACGTTCCTGGGTTTGAAAGGATCCATAGGTTCGCGCCCTGGTCCAGGCAAATCTATTATCGAGAAAAAAAAAAAAAAAATTCCCTTCGGTTAAGCATATATGAAAATATATTAATTCCGAGGTAGAGTGAATTAGATATTAAAGGACATTGTAGCTCGATATGTATATATATATATATATATATATATATATATATATATATATATATATACACACACACAAAACATACGAAAATTGAAATTAACCTTCTCTTTTTTCATTTGAGTACTTTCAGAACAATGTCTAGCTTTTATATAGTGTATAAAATATTTATTGAAATTTCCCAGAGAGACAATGTTATTATTCTATCTTAGCCACATCACGTCTTGGGGTTTGTTTAGAGGCCGGATTTCTGTCGCGAAGTATTTCACGCAAAAGGTTAGCAAAAGATTAAATATTGACCTTACATCAAAAATAATTTTATGAAATCTGACATTGTAAAAAATTTATTAGTTAAGCATAAAAAAAATCTATTCAATATTTTTCTAAATGAAAGCCTACAAGATTATGCTCTTCATTTGCCTGAAAATTTAAACATCTGCAGCGAGGGTACAGTGATTCCATGTCTAAATCAGTACGTTGGGTATTGATCACAGAAATACCTAAACACGCAAATTTACGAATTAATTCCTTCACATACTTTGCATGAAAAGATTATTGTTACCTACAAAAAGGAACACCAGACTCAGACTTGCAAAACATTTTGACATATACTTAAAGAAACCCTAATTCATAATGATGCCCATAAGGGAATTTCGTTTTTATGGCATTCAGGAATATCATAAGAACACAGATAGGTACATTAATCATTTTAACCATTTGTAAACCTCACTTTATATTTATAACCTCATGCTAATTCCTATCATTATATAACTAAGCAGAAACATTTTTTAGAGCTTAACACTGTATAAGAGTGTGTATGTGTGCAGGTGTGGGCTAACCACGTCACAATGCATAATTATCAAATTTCAACCTTTGTTCTTTCATTCACAATTATGAAGAAGAACTTCCAACAAAGACAGTCAATAATTATCAACCTCAGTAATTGTCACTATTATATTAGCTTACAAAACGAGAGAGAGAGAGAGAGAGAGAGAGAGAGAGAGAGAGAGAGAGAGAGAGAGAGAGAGAGTCTTCTGCATCAAATTATTGGCCATTTCATTACTTCCTCGATAAAGAAAGATTTCGGAGTTGCATTTCTTTACACCAAATCCAACAACTCTAGATTTTTCCAGTTCTCCTCTCCTTCTCAGGTATATCTTGCACGTCATAATCACCAAATTTTGAATCTCCTCTTTCACCCACAACACATCGCAAATTACATTCCATAATTCAATGTCCAAACCAGATTCCGGAAAAATCCTCCAAGAAATTGTAATGTAATGAAAATTTAATTAGAATTAAATCATCCAAAGCATTATTTCTAATGATGATAAATGCATGTACCTAGAGTTAGAAACAGAATGACAAATCTAAAATAGTTACGAATGTAACGAGCGACCGAAAAAATCTCTTCAGCAACTAAAATAGAATGAGAAATGTAACTAGAATTCGAACCAATCCTTCCAACCTGATGCAACACTAACAATTCTAATTAATGTTCGAATACATCCTCTAAACACGCTAAAACTCCAGTTATTAAAATAAGACGAAAAGCCCAGAGTTCGAATAAATCCTCCAAGTCATTAAAATATACTCATTTGAGTTCGATAAAATCCATATCAACATGATAAATCTAACTAGAGTTCGAACAGATGCATCCGAGAATAAAATAAATCTAATAAGAGTTCGAGTCGGTTCACCCTGACCACTACAATATCATGAGATCTTCTTACATGTCGAATCAATCCTCCAAATCCACTAGAACATAAGCATAATCTAACTGGTGTTGGAATCCATTTAACTATGCAATTCGAATTTGATAAAAAGTCTAACTATGGTTCGAATCAATCCACCCAAACTCCTAGAAATAATGGAAAATCTAGTTTGAGTGAGAATCAATCCATCCACTAGGAAAATGTTCGACGAAAACAACCCAAGCAACAAAAACATGAAAATTCTAACCGTGGCCACACCACTACAGGAATTTAAAAGTTGTAATCGAGGAAAGCTCATCACCCAAGCAAGTGCTCTACCGATTTCCAGGACTGTGTACAGTC